>NC_133496.1:5221771-5225421 GCF_025370935.1 Choristoneura fumiferana | reverse complement strand
GGAATAGGATTTTAGATTCGATTTCAATTTGATCCTCCAATTTGCAACGCGGCGGTGTACGTATATAACTTGGTCCGTCCGCAGTAAATTTTCCATGTATCTGCTTCATGAATAAGCAATTTAAAAACGAATTCAAGTCATGTTTTGTTTTAAATTCACAAATAAGACAGCTTTCACGTCAAATACTTTGACATACCAATCTAGTTACTAAACAGTTAAGGTAACGGCGCCTATTACCGTGGTACTTAAGGAAGTTTTCAAATGAGTCCCAAAATTAAGGATATCAAAGCTTCTTAACAAACGAGATATTTTTTTTATTTAAGAGCGTTTATTGAACTTTCAGTGTCTTAACTTTTTGGGCTCGTTTAAGTTATTAGTATTTGATAAAATAATTATTGAAATCAAAATACCCAAATCTTCTATTACCGTGGTAATGGACAGGCTGTGATTCTATTACCGCGAATTGAGCTTCTATTACCGAGGGTATAAAAAAACGGCAATTTTCTACCATCGGTAAAAGGAACCCGACACATGTTTTGGAACTTAATACCGGGATTAAAAAAAGGTAATGGCTTTGGTTCTGTACACTAAATATTTTTTGAGAAAATTTAAATAAAAACTAAAGTATGATTCGAATAGTGTATCCAGCCCATTGTATTTTATTATGCTTATGCCACCAGTAATAGTTTGATGTATGCATGCTGAGTAAAAGTCAAACTTTATCAAAAAAATCTGCACTTACGGTACCCTAAATGTGAATTATTTTAACAGAAAATAAAATGTCACTCGGTAATAGGACTTCTTTAATTACCGACCAAAGACAATTGAATGGGTCGGTAATAGATTCCCAAACATTCTATTACCGAGGGTTATGCGATCATACCATCGTTAATTGGCTTAATTTGGAGTATTGTAAAATCTAATTCCGACCTATAAAACTATAGGATAGAGTTGTGTTTGAATTACAAATCAAATATACTTATTACATCCTTGGCATATAACCAAAATTACATAACTGGTAAGTAAATATAAAATTTCATCGCAATATTTAAACAACTTGGCAAAATAACGGTTTCTATAGAAACTACAAATTCAGTATTGAAGTTTTTGCTAAAAATTAAGAGTTTGTTAATACTATTCATACCACGGAAATAGTTTTTTAAAAGCGTGAATAGATCAAGATTGGAATAACTGTAACAAATTATATAAACGATAATTTATACCAAAAATAAAGCTTGAAGAACCAAAACTACCACTAACTATTACCGTGATATACCACGGTATTACAATCAACAGTTAAAAATGGCGCCTATCGCCGCTGTATTTTATTTTCCATTTTAATCGTATTTCCGGGCCAAAACTATACAAAAGTATTCAGAACTCGTACAAAAAACTATAAAAAGCCATTTTAAAACCATAACATTAGTTCAATTGCCATAAATATTTTGTAAAACACTAAATAAGATTCGAGTCTGCTTGTATGTGGTGTCACGCGTTAGTATGACAAATCCTCTTCCGTCGGTGCCAGTTCGGAAAATCACGAATTGCGAGATCTTTGATTCATTCACATACACTAGCGCTAATAGATCCGTGAGTCGACTAAATATGCTTTTATCTTGTAAATATATTTTTAAGAAATCTATCGGTTTGATTATAAAATGCGTATTTTAAATTGCCGCGGTGATGGCCGTCGATTTCGATACCCCCGGTAATAGGCGCCGTTACCTTAGTATTGGTGTCTGGATGACGTCGATAACTCATCCAGTTTAAAGCGTTGACAGTTCCATCGATGCTAATGATTCGCTCAAACAAAATCCGTCGGATTAAATAAATATAAATAATAAATAAATATCACGGGACAATTCACACCAATTGACTAGTCCAAAGTAAGCTTAGCAAAGCTTGTGTTATGGGTACTAAGCAACGGATAAATATAATTATATAGATAGATACATACTTAAATACATATTAAACACCCAAGACCGAGAACAAACATTCGTATTTTCATACAAATATCTGCCCCGACACGGGAATCGAAACCGGGACCTCAAGCTTCGTAGTCAGGTTCTCTAACCACTAGGCCATCTGATTGTACCGACAGCAGTTACGATTTTGTCCAAACAGGTAATTGTGTTCGATTAATTGTTGTTTTATATGCCACGCGCTGTATTCCGCCTTCGGGACTGATTGATAACCAATCAACTCTGTGGTCTGTGTTGATTAGTTATATATGTGGATTGGATGACCATTTAATTAAAACTCGTTATAACAACATAGTTTAACAGATTGTTTATACTAACGGTATACCACTAAACCTAAACAAACAGAAACTAACTTTTTTCTATGAACTGACATACGTTGAACACATGTTGAACTGAAAATTTTTCTTATTTTATGTGGTAAGTAACTACTCATTTTCAGAATTAAAAATAAACTTTTATTAACGTTCTCGGTCAGCCATATTGAGCCCGATATAAAATGTATGTCGATCCGATGCTATCCAGACATTGAAGAAGACTTTATTCTTTTTCTGGTTTTTCTGTGCGTCCATGTCTCAGTTTGTATTTTCGATATGCTTTTGCTGCTTAAGTAGCGTAGTAGAAATAAGCAACCTGAGATATGTCTGCATAGGAGAAATTCGTGTCTGTACTCCTGTCCAGTGGTAGTGTAGGGGAATGGCTAGCACGTAGCACGGAATGCTGAGGACCCCAGCGCTGGTCTCTTTTTATGGTTTGTCTGTGCATCCATGTCTCAGTTTGTATTTTCGAAATCTATTATTATTAAAATAACAGCAAATGTAATAGCGATATCTACATAGTATTATTACAAATTATTTCAATGTATAATAATTATGGAATCAAAAGAGATATTCTTTAATTTAATAATAAGAAAACTCTTGACTACCCTCGGGGCGTTCTTGCGTTAGGTTTCTTTCAACTTTTCAATTTTTAGGGTTCCCGCATAGCATTTTCCAGTGGGATAGCGTTGAAAGAATTATATGTAGACATAACCCAACAAACAAAAAGTTGGAAAACCCCCGACTTTGTCATTAGAAAGTTCAATATCTTAAAAAACGGCTAAACGGATTTTGATGAAACATGTCTAAGAAACATCGCTAGAATGTATAAAACATCATTAAAATCGCAAACTTAAAAGGTAAATATTCAAATGAAATAGCTTGTCATTGCTAGGTGACTTGGAATTATTAGTAGTTTAAGTGTAAATAGCAGCCTAAGGTATAAAATATAACTAAACTTGGAAGATTCCGTATAAAATACGTAATCCTTTATTACTTAATTTTTTCGTAATAACTACGGAACCCTATTTCGGGCGTGTCCGACACGCTCTTGGCCGGTTTTTAACCTTGGACCATACAAGTCGCCCTACGTGGCAACCACTACTGCATTGCTGCACGTTAGCAATAGAAACTTTCCTAATAATAAAAATTAAGGTAACATTAAACATAATAATGTACGAGTAGAAAAAAGGAAGCAATTTCAGTGCTAACCTATCAACAAAAGTTTTGAGGCCGCACTCTGCACCACGGAAGCAATTTTCCGCTACACGTAGGGCTATTATTATGTACCTTCATGTAATTTGAATGTTAAGTTCAACAAGAATTTCATTCCTTTATTGATATTCAAAAGTAG
>NC_133496.1:5173477-5221761 GCF_025370935.1 Choristoneura fumiferana | reverse complement strand
GATCAGTTGTAGATATGAATTAGGTAATTCATTAAGTTGAGAAATTGTGCAAGGCGGAACAATAAAAAAAAAATAGTCGTAATGTTATAAAGATAATAATTCAAGTAGGTAGGTATCTTTAGGCTGTATGTTTTTTGCAGTCTCTGAGTCAGCCACTCTCGTTATCTTTTTGTAGGTGATATTATTAATATGTAAATGATATGGCGATGGCGAAATCCGATCAAGAAAAAGGATAATTTAAAAACAAACCCATGCAGTATTAAAATGGTTTAGTGTTTTGTATATTAATTTAAATTTAAAAGTATTCCTACTGCTTCAAAAAAGCACAGGGGAAGGTAGCCATGAAAGATACATGTTTTGAAAGAGCCACTTAGATTTTTACCCAACCTTTTGAAATTACCATCATTTCAATTTTATTTTCGTGTGACAACATTGATAATCTGTGGCCCTCAAAGATTTGACTAGTAGCCGAAGCATATTGGCAGAGCAGCAGGGCTACTACGAAACTCGAAGTTCGTGTCGTGCGGTCCCTCTGACACTTATACTATTTAATACGAGAGCCAGAGGGACGGTACTATACGAACTTCGATTTTCGAACTTCGGAGTAGGCCCTCAGGACGCTATCGAAAAAAGTCGTATTAAAAAGTAACTTTTTATGCTGTTATTCTGAACGTTTTTATAATACAATGTTTTAATTTGACTCTGAAACTTGGGTGTGCATTTATTTAATTATAATTGTGATATTTATTGGATATGATTCGCGATTTTGTCATTTACTTTTAAGGTTATTGTATTTTATGGCTACTTGTTTTAAAAGAGCTTACCAAACATGTCATGAAACAGCCGGCTCTTTCATCCCAACAAAAGATCATAACAACCTGTTTTGGCCCTTTGCTATTTTGTTTCATTTTGTAATTGACATCAAAATTACATCGGAAACAGCTAAATCCCAGAAAATATGCCAGTAGGGCTTGAATCGTCACCAAAATTACATTTCTGTAACAAATATCAACTTATGCAATCAACCGTTGAGGAGTTTCGTCCTGCGGAGACGATCTTGGCTGGACCACCAGGATGTCACTACTTGATTATTGTATTGTCACCAAATCTACATAAGTATGCCAAATTTTAAGTCAATCCGACCACTGGAAGTGGGTCAAATTCAACTTGCAAGATTTGACCCGCACATACATACAGACATACATACAGACCTACATATTTACATACATACAATGGCAAGTTAAATAAAAAATTGTAAACTGTAATTTGCTATTAATATTGTTTAACTTTTGGAGAAATTTATTAAAATAGTTAATAGTTATAGTGCATGGCTCTTTCATAAAATGTGGCGGCTCTTTCAATAACCACATATTTACTTACTATGAAAGAGCCGATTTCTTAAAGGTAACATTTTATAATAAAACATTTGTATAAGTAATAATTGTTGATTGGATGTTATAGAGTAATAAACGAGTTTCTAACTTACACATAAACCATGTAGTTTTATTGTGTTTTAGATATTAAAACGAGTCCATTTCTAAAACTGGCTCTTTCACGTCCACCTTCCCCTAGTCAAGTGATTCTCATTGACACAGATTTAGGTCAGACTTTCATTGTTCTCTTTTGTATTTTTTTTAAAGAGGGGAAAGGGGTGAAATCGTAAAGACAAAGACAATCATCAATTTTCTATCCTTACTAAAAATCATCCCCGACTGTCGAGATGAGCTCAAGATAACTATTGCCGGCCGCAAGAATAAATTGATTCGCAAACACATTAAACAGATATCACGGAGGGGAGCAAATCAAACAGGGGACAAGAGATGTTCCACCACGACTGTTGTAGTTGTAGTACCTTATCGCTCTAACATAGTTAATGAGACACAATAAGAACTTG
Organism: Choristoneura fumiferana; assembly: GCF_025370935.1. NCBI lineage: Eukaryota > Metazoa > Arthropoda > Insecta > Lepidoptera > Tortricidae > Choristoneura > Choristoneura fumiferana. The sequence continues at coordinate 5,219,867 of NC_133496.1, read as the reverse complement.
TTAAAGGAGTAAATGTAACAAGTGCCACATTAGCCTGCCTATGCCTCTGGGCCTCTTCTCCGAAAGAGAGGACTTGGCGTATGGTATCCACGCGGGGATTAGTCCTGATTGGGAACTTTAATAAATTTCACATAAAATCGGAAAATCTCAAAAGGTGCAAGACCAAGCCCAATGTCGAGCAATGGCAGTAAGTAAGTACGTACGTAACCCATTCTAGTGGTCGGAATGATTTGAAATTTGGCTGACGTAGTATAGATGACAATGCAAATACAGTGAAACAAAAGGTACAGTATGAGCTATCAAAAAGTACAAAACGACATCATGATATAATATTCTAATGACCCCTCTCCCTTGTTGAAGTTAATGTGAGATGTTATCGAGATATGACGCAATATCAGTGATGGCGATTTGATACGTCCTGCGGTGTTGCCAGTGTGGGGGGAGTTATGAATAAAAGATAAGTGTTGCTAGGATATCTGTTGACATGACAGCGTGGTTATGATATTTGGCTGATTAAAATGTGATGATGTTGATTCTTTAAATTTACATTAGGGAGGCTTTAAATTATGAATAGCCGTTATTTTAATTATAGAAGCAGATGAGCGTTTGTGGTGCTCAAAATAATCTAAACATTCTCTTATTACCTTGGCAGTAGAGCCGTGTCTAGATCACTATGAGCACCGTACCCGCTCATCCACTTCTGCTGCTGACTGTACATTCCCTACTACCCCTCAAGGAATATTTTCTGACAAATTTTAAGACTTTTTTCTTTCATCTTCAACCAGTCACGATTCTGTTTAACAGGTGTAGAAGATAAATAAAAAAATATGACCAAATTAATAACCTCCTCTTTTTTTTAAGTTGGTTAAAAAAAATCTCCAAACGATACTGTGAGAAAGTTACTAATCAAAACATAACAATATTACAATAACAGCGAACTCAATTAGATAATTCTTGTCCAAATCTACTTGAATAGCCGATTTTTTTTTAATCCCTTAGCTGCCGTGGTCTCATCAGATTTAAAACGTTACGCCGTAGTCTGCCACGCGGCGCGCGTGCGCGTGTTTGACAGCTATACAAACATGGCGGCCGATAGCGGAATCAAATCGTTATTAATATTGTATCAGCAAACACGTTTTTAGAAGGGCAAATATAATTTTGGTAATTTGGGGTTAGCACTGATTTAATTTGGGGGAGATTTCTTATGTCAACTTTGGTGGTTGCGTATTAAAATGCGTTTGTCTGTTTATGTGCGTTTTAGTAGGTATCATGTTTTCTTTTGTTAAGAAGGTCAACTGGAAGAGATCATTTAAAGGATAAGTTCGCCTTTGTACATCTCTTTCTCTTGTCTGTTATTTTCATATGTTTTATGTACAATAAAGAGTTGTACAATACAATACAAAAAGAGGAGCATAGAAAAAACTGGCGAAGTGTAGAGTTCCGTACATGCGACAAAATATTCAATAATTATTGAGTTTTGATTGATTATCTCGTTAAGTTAATAATAATAATTCTCCTTTTAAATTTATTACATACCTACATTTCACGATAATGACTTAGTTTACTAGGGTTCACAGAAAATAATAACGTTTTAAACTTTCGTGATTTTCACTCATAGTCAAAATAGCACGGACGGACTTATCACGCTAACACACACATACACACACACACATGTTCACATGACATGGCTCTAACAAAACTTAACACTTTAAAGCTTTTATAACCTTTTTAACAAATCCATAAAAAAAAAAATCTAAACAAAACTATAATGGTTTGAAATACCTAAACAACGATACATACAACCTACCTACCTCACACTATGGATTTACTCGTAGACGAGGAAAAAATATCGTCGCCACTTGACGCGTAGAGAATTTTTTTACAAAGTTTTTATTTTATTTTAATGAACTAAGCCAATCAATTATTCACAATAAAATTGTATATAAGTATTTTTTTTCACTTCTCATTCTCGTAAAGTTGTATTTATGCTTGATCTAGGCGACATTAAAATGACTTTTTTTGCTCTGTATCAACAGCCACAAACAAAAAGTTTCTATATGTTTTATGATAATTTTTAATTTATATAAAACTAAAAATCAATCAAATTAATCAAAATAAATCAATAAAACATATAATTATATAGCAATCTATGAAAAATAAAATTTACCTAGCAAGTGAACAATTGTCTCCACAGTTGCTTTTTAATTTACTCTTAATTGAAGTGAAAAGCAGAGTGTAAAACTCGAGCATTAAACCCATTTTCCCCTCGACGTGCCTATCAGCCCTCGCCGTACTCCCGTACCAGGTCGGGTGGCTATATGAACGCCTCGGATAAAATGGCTCGTTTTATGCTCTTGTTGTACAGTCTACTATTTAACTAAAAGATAAATGTCAAAAGGACAGTCGAACAAGTGTCAGTTGTGTATAGATCGCTCCTAAATAAATAATCAGGGAATCGATATAGAAGTGCTTATACCGAGGAAAAAAAACAGTGATCTTAAGTCAATGTCTGATAGCAAATGATGAGTGAATAAAATTGAACAGTGAATGGTGAATAGTTTGTATTTAAGAACAAAATAAATTGAAGTCGTCGTTTTCCGTTACTACCGTCGCGATCGTGAACGAAGAAGCGGCGTATGTGCTACGCGGGAGATTATTGTAAATCAACTTTCTGTCGTTCACTTTAAGGCTGATATTACTCTGAGCGTTGGACTCCGTTGTTGATAACTGCCCTTCGGCCGTGACAAAATTGTTTCTGATCAAACATACTATACGCGTAAAATAATAAGTAATTATGAAATGCAATAAATGCAACTTGGAGCTGGCGCCTGAGGAATCAATCAAATGTAATGGATGCTTGGAAAAGCTGCATTACGCTTGTGTAGGACTATCGGAGTCGGAATTTAAGAGGATTCTTCCTATGAACGTAAAAAAGTGGAAATGTTCCAAATGCAAACAGTCAAAAAAAACTGTAGCTAGTTCACCGACACCTGTAGTTTTAAATGAACCGACATACGATGATGGAAAGGATTCGCCGTCGCCGTCGATTGTCAGCATAGACACTGGAGCAATACTTAGCAACATGAACCAAAAATTTTGTCAACTTTCTCAGGACATGACTGAGTTAAAGAACAGTTTCAGTGCTGGATTGGATGCATTGGCGGCTTCTATACAATCGTGGTCAACTAAATGGCAGGACTTGGAAAATATTGTCTCGAACGTACAAATGGAAATGGCTGTTATTAAGGAGTCGAATGCATCACTCCGCGCCGAGCTGGCGAGGGCAGGGGAGGAAAGCACGGCCCTGCGTGAACGGCTCGATCTCATGCAAAAAACACTTGAAGATCAGGAGCAAAAATCACGTCAGTGCAACATAGAAATCCAAAACTTGCCAGAAAAACAGTCGGAGAACTTAATGCATCTGGTGATCACCATGGGCAAGGTAATAAATGTCCCTATTGCTAAGGAATCCATCAGAGCAGTACATAGGGTTGAGCAAAATGTGAAGAACGATCGTCCTAAAAATGTAGTCGTGGAGCTCTGCTCGAGACGCATAAGAGACGACATAATAACTGCAGTTCGAACACGGCGCGGCCTAACTGCTGGCCAGATTCTGGAATCTGCAAATGCTGATGGTGCACATGGAACCAGGATAAATGAACAGCTGTCCTCGCGGCCAATTTACGTTAACGAACACCTGACGTTGAAAAACAAAATTCTCTACGCAAAGACTCGAAAGGAAGCCAGTACCAAGAAATACAAATGGGCCTGGGTAAAGAACGCAGCTATATTAGTTCGCAAAGACGACAGAACGAAAGCGATACGTGTTCGCAGCGAAGCGGACCTGGCGAAGCTGTGACGGCTGAGCTCATACTACTGTCGTGAAATAAGTACAACTTTCACTATTATTAGGAAAAACATTAGTTTAGTTTATGTCGGTATAGTGGCTGATTATGTTAAATATAAAAGTAGTTATAAAGATGTAACATATATTAAGTTAAGTAATTCTAAGCGGTTTCTATTGTTATTAACTTGTATTGAGCTAAATCTATCGATTTGTATTTTGAATAAATTCTTATTTCGGGTATTCGCGCAATATATCTGTATGAAACACTACATTATCTTAATATTGATTGGACTAAGTCAAAATTATTATTTTAAAATATTAAATGAGCAAAGTAAATGGCATCCGTTAAGACATTAACATTTTATTATCAAAATTGTGGTGGATTGAGATCAAAGTTATTAGATGTGCGTTTAAATATATTGCAATGTAATTATGATGTTGTGTTATTGACCGAGACATGGCTTAGACCCGACATAAATGACGCGGAATTATTCGATGGTAACTATATCGTTTTCCGGCGTGACAGAGATTTGCAGGGTACGGTGAAGAAAGATGGCGGGGGGGTGCTGATAGCGATAAGGTCGTACATAGTAGGTACTCGTAGGGCGGACTGGGAGTCAAAGTCGATCGAAGAGATATACCTAGAAATTAGTTTAGCGGGACAAAAACTTATAGTTAATTGCGTCTATTTTTCTCCGAAATCAAGTTTGGATACTTACCAAAGTTATTTTGAAAAATTAGAAGAAATTATGACAACAGTGGGGGATGCTGATATTTGTCTGGCCGGCGATTATAATCTTCCCGATATAGAGTGGTTGCAGTCCTCGGATATTAATGTACTTTTACCTACTCTTGAAAACAGGAACCTTTGTGCTGACATCTTATTGAATGCAATAAATATGTTAGGATTGAGGCAGTATAATTCAATTAAAAATAAAAATAATAGGACACTTGATTTGATATTGTACTCAAAACACTGTACTGTTACTGAGCCGGACGTAATAATTTCAAATATTGACAGACATCACCCTCCATTACAGTTCACTGTAGAATTAGCAAAATATCCTACTATTATAACTAACTCAATACCAAAATATAATTTCCGTAAGGCTGATTACGAGGTTATTGTAGAGAAGCTAAATGAAATCGACTGGCAATCCCAGCTCGGCCGCTTGTTGCCTGGGGCAGCGGTAGACCAATTCTATGTAATTCTGTTCAATATAATAGATGCTTATGTACCCCTAAAATGCAATAAAAGCACTAAATTCCCCAAGTGGTTCTCACACGCGTTAAAAAGTTCGTTGAGAAGAAAAGAAAAAATTTGGCGCCGCTGGAAGAATTATGGCTCACTGTCTGATTACTCAGAATACTCTCTTCTTAGGAAGCGATGTAAATTATTATTGAGTGATTGTTTCACTGCATATATAGACAATACAGAGAAATCCATTCCTCAGAACATTAAAGCATTTTGGTCATATATCTCCGACCTTAAAAAAACATCAGGCTATCCAGCGACAATGTTTTATGGCAATACTTCCTGTAGTTCACCGGAGGGTGTAGCAGGATTGTTTTCAGACTTCTTTAAATCAGTCTTTGAACCTGGTGACGATATCAACAGTACTAACCTAGAATATCTGGCTATTTCAGACCACGTAGAAATAATATCAAGTATATATTTAAGCAAACCGAGCATTCTAGGTAAGCTTAAAAGCGTTGATATCAATAAGGGGGCAGGGCCGGATCGAATAAGTCCATTTTTTATTAAAAATGCCGCCTTAGGATTAGTTGACCCGCTATATATCATATTCAATAAATGTCTCAAAACAGGTTCATTTCCGACGTGTTGGAAGCTATCATATGTTACACCAATTCATAAAGCAGGATCTAAGTCACAAGTGACAAATTATAGACCAGTCTCGATACAGTCGTGTTTCCCAAAAATATTGGAAGAATTAATACACGACGTCATTTACCCTAAAGTGGAACCATTTTTGATATCAGAACAACACGGATTTATGAAGAACAAATCCACAATCACAAACCTAATGTTGTATTCTAATTATTTATTTGAAGCTATGGATAAAAGGGAACAGACTGATGTCATATTTACCGATTTTCGAAAAGCTTTTGATAAGGTTGATCATCTCCTGCTTCTTAAAAAACTTGCATTCAATGGTATTCGCGGTGACTTGCTTCGTTGGTTTGTTTCTTATCTGACACAGAGGACGCAAGTAGTGGTTATAAACGGATTCAGATCAAATTTGTCAGAAGTAACATCAGGAGTAATACAAGGCTCGAAATTAGGCCCCTTGCTGTACATTATTTTTATTAATGATATTAAATCATGTTTTAAAAACAGTAATTTTTTAATGTTCGCAGATGACTTAAAGATTTACAATACAGTTAGGTGTAATGATGATGGTAAAAGTCTTCAAGAGGATTTGGATACTTTTCATGAATACTGCCTAAGGAATAAATTACAATTAGCAGTTGATAAATGTATGAAAATGTCATTTACTAAGAATAAAAAGATAATTGAGTTCGAGTATAGGATTGGCGACACTTGTATAAAAAAGGTATCGTTAGTTCGTGACCTCGGCGTCATTTTTGATGATAAACTTCATCTCGATAAACAAGTAGATAAAATTGTTTCAAAAGGATATCAAATGTTAGGGTTCATAATTAGATCGGCGAAGATGTTTAAAAATGCAAATACGTATTTATTATTATATAAAACGTTAGTTAGACCGCGTCTCGAGTATGCGTCAGTTATATGGAATCCTCTTTATATAAAATATTCACATTCAGTGGAAATGGTCCAAAAGAAATTCTTACGAATAATGCATAGACGTTTAACGGGGTCAAAAATGACATATAGTAAGTTGTTAAAGAGATACAAGGTTCAATCGTTATTTGTCAGGCGGAAGGTGGCAGATGCCTTAGCCCTCTACAAGATATGCAGGGGGGAATACAACTGCTCGGAGCTTCTGCAGCACATTAGATTTAGAGTCCCTGCTCGCTGCACATCCCGCTCGACCGCTCTGTTCGCCGTGCCGCTGTCCGCCAGCAAGGCTGGCGTGCGCGTACCGCTGCGCCGCATGTGCACCGCGTACAATAAAGCACTAGTCTCGGTCGATATATTCAACACATCTTTGACTCAGTTTAGAAACGGGTTGGTTAACACAATCGAAGAGGAACCGTGGTAGTACAGCTAGCTATACCTGCACTGCATGCCTCTTGCGTGCCTCTTGCATTGGCTCATTGGGGGCTTGACGTCTCCCGCTGTTGAAGGTCAGCGTTAGAATAATTTTTGTTTTACTATACTTATTGTTGATTCTATTGTTAGTTTTATTTCGTTATTGTTTTTGTTTTTTTTTCTCTATTTTCTATAATCTTAGCAGTACACACTGTCAGTGTCAAATTACTTTAATATAATTCTCAGTGAGAGCTGTCGAGGAGGTAGATGAATGTTATTTATAAGAAGTTAGAACATAAGAACTATTATTGTACATCTATTTCTGTTTGTTCTCCAAATAAAACTATAAAACTATAAAACTATAAAACTCTACTATTTTTATATGCCAAAAAAAAGGTTAATATTTTTTTTTATAATTCTTATTTCAATATCACCGCACGTTTCAGAACCAGACTGACACCAATTCGAATTATTCTCATTTCAAAACTAAACCAGTTTTTCTTTAACCACAAAGTTTATTTTTGAAATGAGAATAAATCGAATTGTGTCAGTCTCGTTCTGAAGGCGCGACTTGTCAACTTTGTGAATTTTACTTTGACTTTTACCAAATAATGTCTGTGATGAATGAATATTGATCATGATAATGACTATTACGAATAAAAAAAAAGTTACTTTTCAAAAGTTTTTTTTCGTAATTTTCTTAAATCAGTGCATTGCAGAAAGTTCAATATAACACATCCTACTTATTATCATAATTGATTGGAAGGAAAATCTCTATTTTCCCGCCCTCTGGCAGGAGAGGCAGGGAAGACCTAGACATACTACTACGTTTATTGATGGATCAATTCCAAAGCATTGGGTAAGAGGCGGTTTCTCCACCGACATAATAATGATGATGATGATTTATTGATATAGTAATCGAAAGTCTCCAGTCATATTATTCCATTAAATACCAATTTGGAAATTGAGTGAATACCTTAATCCTTGAACGTTTCCTCAATAGCCCTCAATTAGTATTAATGAACCTTGTTGGCATATTCCTGAGTAACAAATCAAGTTGTTATTCATTGCCAGTTCGGTTAGAACCGGGATCTTCAACAGGCAGGCAAGCAGCAATGTACCGCTATCAATTTACATAGTAATTCATCCAGTAATTAAATACGCGAATTGCTATCTCAGCCCTTGATAATCCTTTCGCGCTGTTGCTTGCTACCGACGGTTTTAGTGAGGCCATACCATTCATTAAAAATCAAAGTATGCATATATTTTTATATTAAGTATAAATATACGGACCGGACCGTACCTACCTACTAAGGGATTATTTTGTTTTTAGAGACGATTTTGGGATTTTTTGCCATCAAACGAACTACAAGTACCTAATCATGTTTCTACAGTGTAAGATTTATATAGTAAGTAAATCCTCAAATATCTCACATATGAGGTTTAAAACTAAAGCTTTACAAGTAGGTACGATACAACAAGGGATAAAATTAAATTAATGCAATGAATATGCTAAAAGTTCGACGCGTTTAAACACATGAGTAAAAAAAGGCTTAGTTTATTTATATGTTGCTATGTGTTTATCTATTTATATTTGACGTATTTGTGATGTACCTATTATATGTATGGTTTTTAATATTTTTGATATTGCTCTAATCTGCTGTAAATTTTCCACCTATAGAAGTTGAGCTACAAGAAAACTATTTTCATTCAGAACATTTTTCGATTTTAGAATTTTAATATTTTTCCTTTTGTATCGAATTAATAATCAGCCATAATGTGGGTTATTTTTTTTTAAAGCTATGTGTTTTAAAGGAAGGTCCACACAAAGCGACGGCGCGCGGCTGCCGTTGACACGTGCCCGACAGACACGGATTACGATCTGCATCACAAAGCTGCTCCGCACTGCGGTCGGCGAGCGCCCGAGTGGCACAAGATTCTATGGTGTACCATGAGCCAAACAAGTGGTCTATCAACTTTTAAACAAGTTTCTATCAAATGAATATGTCGCTAAAGTCGAAATTTCAAGTTGACAGACACGTCTATTGGCATTATTGTTTTAAGACATGCAAACGATTATCAACTCTAAGGTGGTCGACCACATATTTGGCTGATGGTACCAAAAGGTTTGCCCAGTAAGAGTTCGCTAAGTGAAACTTGAAATTTAGTATGAGAATAGCCATATCCAGAAAAGTCTGAAAATATCATTTTAAAGTCTTCTGTCTAGGTATTAGGTATATAGTTTATTAACCAATCCAAAATGAGGATAATTTTGGCTCTGCTAACACTGTACTGGATATTTTAGATACCTACTTATTTACAAATTTGGCGGTTTTGGCATTTTCAACGTAAGCGAATCATGAAATAAAGCTGGTAAAATAAAATATAGTAGGTACTGGTTAGGTTATAGTACAGGTTTCACGATTCCAGAATAGAATTTTCATTAAAATCCATAAAATTCTAGTCGTGTTTGTAATTGTTTTCTTGGATGAGATTTCAATAGAATTATCTAAGACACGAAAAACAAACACGACTTTTCTGGCAGCTTTCCAACATTGTTTGTCGACAGAAATCGATTAACTAAAATAAGTGATAATAAATCTATTGTATTTTCAATAACTAATCATTATCACCAACATTCAAAATCACAAATCTCAAGTGCAAATTCTACATTTTCCCGGTTTCGATAAATCTATTATCGAAATAAGTTTTCATCGACGAAGCTTCAAAATAGGGTCCTATTCGAGACATAATAAGCGATACGCTATCGATAATGCCGTCTTCTTGTACTTTGCGATTCGACTGCTATTAAGATGGGATTTACTGTCAATTTCACTCGCAGTCTATCAACAATGTTACAAGTGTAGGTATACAATTTTATAAACTTTTACTTTCTTTTTTACGTATCGACCTTATTTTTTTGAACAAAGTTTGCTTTCGGTAAAATAAAATAGCATCAGCACCATAAGAGCCAACTGAGGCACCTTTGTGGGGATGACAACACAAATACAATACAAAGACTCTTTATTGTACACCAGACATAGTAAGCGATACAGAAAACAGATACACAGAGGAAAAAATTACAACGTGAGCAATAGGCGGCCTTATCGCTCAAGAGCGATCTCTTCCAGGCAACTTTTTTTACAGAAAGAAGGAAGGACTAGTTTACAACAGGTGGTGCATCAAAAGTAGATCAGAAAATTTAAACGTAACAGCAATACATCTACGAATACATACATAATTATATCGTACATATAACGACGCGACGATGACGCGGAAATTTACAAAAAAAAATGTAAAAAATATCACGAGGAAACCTGCACTAACCTGTAAAGTACCTACCTAGTTCAAAGGTGTGTATGAAGTTACCCCGCACTGGGCCCGCGTGGGAACTACGCTCCAAGCCCTCTCATTCTGAGAGGAGGCCAGTGCCCAGCAGTGGGACGCGTTAAGCTGGGATGATGGATTGATTTTTTGACATAAAACTAACCAGTGATCGCCTATCTAACCTAGTGAAAAGTGCAGATGAGGCCAAAAGTGTATGAATTAGCTAGTTTTCATATACGAATTATATTATAGCCTTCGCAAGTTGTGTTGTAAAGCTGTAAGTTCTTATTTTATTCTTACGAAAATTTGACTTGGTGCTAAACTAGCCATCAAACATAGGGCTCTTCCATGACTGTTTTACTTAATAATACTAAAGAGAGCTCGTCTGGCTGTGCATAGAGGGGTGCTGGTACCAACACTCAAGTATGGAAGTGAAAGTTGGGTGTGGCAGGAAAGGCATCAGAGTAGAATAAATGCGGTAGAAATGAGAGCGTTAAGAAGTATGTTAGGTGGGAAATTGAGTGACATCAGAATTAGAAATAGTGCAATAAGAGAACGCTGTGGTATAAATGAAGGTATAGTCACACGGATTGAGAAAGGGATGCTTGGATAGTTTGGGCATGTTGAGAGAATGAATGAAAACAGATTGACTAAGCTGATCTATAAGACGAGCGTGAATGGGAACGTTGGGAGAGGAAGGCCTAGACGAACGTACCACGATCAAATCGGGGACGTTCTGAAGAAAGGTCGGGTCAGGAGTACTCAAAACCGACGTGCATGCATGAAAATATTGATGAATGTAGAGGAAGCGAGAGTTGTATGCCAGAAGCGTAGCAAGTTATAAGACGAAATTATATTTTAAGTTGTTATGAAATATTTTATGTTGTTATAAAATAAATTTCAGGACTGACCATTGAACTTGGCATGACACCTTTTTAGATCTTACTTCTTTTGTCGTTGAAGTCAACAACCAAGACATACAGGGTGATTCCGGGGTCATGAGCAAGAGTGAAAGGGGTGATGGGGAGATTCACACTGAGCAACTTTTACTATAGGACCAGCCACTGGTAAAAATGGCAAAAAAATCTGCTATTCCATACATTTCGGATAATTAGCGATCAATTGTCTTTTGACTAGATAGTTTTTTTTCGCGATTTCGGTGCTGGTCCCATAGTAAAAGTTGCTCAGTGTGTAATCTCCCCATCACCCCTTTCACTCTTGCTCATGCCCCGGAATCACCCTGTGCATGTATATCGTAATATTAAACTTGGCTCTCATTTCACATTTATGTTTTGATATATCTCACTGGTTCAGTAACAGCCTATTCACCGCAGCCTTAAAAGTTTGGCTTTGCTAGCCATATTTGGGCACATAATAAGCAAGCAGGTCCGCTTCTGTCGAACATCGCACGATATCGAGGGCATCATATCGCTCAAACCTGTCCGGATAGGTCTCTTGTGTCTTGCCCGGTCCCATTGTTTCGCGACAGCTGCCGCCTCACTTCTGCTTAATTGGGTCGTTCAAACAACCCCCGACTTCAAACTTCGTCATCTTCTGAGCTCAACGTCAATCTCTTAAATGAGGGTTTTCGATCAAGAATTTCTTGAACTGTAAATTTTAGATAAATCAAGTTGAACACGTCAAGGGCTTCAGTAGCGTAGGATGTACATACATTTTCGTTAAGTAATCCAGAGAGAGAGAGGGAGATGCGTGAGTTAGGTATGTCTCCACATGATGTAACAAAAAAAGACTTCGGGCAATGCTTGGTCATCCCGGGGGGCTACTACGAAATTCGAAAATCGAAGTTCGTAACGTACCGTCCCTATCACTCTCGTATTAGCTTCAGCGGGACGGCAATATACTAAGTTCGAATTTTGCACTTCGTAGATAGGGCGAGCATATCGGTGCGGGTCGGCCATTAATTGTTCGCAAGGTGGCGGTAAAGAGCCTATTTCACGGCAGAGCGCGGCGATTACCGGCCTCGTTGGCCGCGCGCGCGGTCACGATCAATTTGTCGATAGTTTATATAGGTAGTGCCACGAGGGTTGAAGTGAATGATTATTAAACACACAGCTACATGAAGAATTGATTTTATAAAAGGAGAATGAAGTAAATGAATGAGTGAATGTTAAAATCCCGCTGTCATTACATGACATGTTCTTGTGTGCGTGACCTCATCTCTGGTGGCACTACCTATATTAGCTCGGTGTCGCACTATCAACCTATTACTAGGAAAGAAAACAGTTCAACTTTTCGAATCGAAATTGAATTCAATTTGAATCGAGGCCCGAATCGATTCACAAAAAAATCGAAGTCTAAACGATTCATTCTCTAAAAGTCTTCGATTTTTCCCAGAGCCCAACCATGGAAAAATTACTCCTTAAAAGCGATTTCACACTACGAACGATTCGAATTCGATCCGAACACGTGAAAATACGGTCCGGAACTCCGGAGTAGGTGTAATCAGTTCCGACATCCGATTTTTCTCCGATCTAGTGCATACACCATCTATGAGCACATAAGCCATACAAATAGTTGTGACTACCTACTCCGGACCGTATTTCCACGGGTTCGGGTCGAATTCAGATCGGACGTACCTATATAGCGCGAAACTACTTTAAGGAGTTATTCTTATATTCGTACCATAATCACTTGCTCTTCCATTAAATTAGCGTGAGCGATAAGAGGTTTAAATTTCGAATTTAGACTCTCTATTGAAGAACGAATCTCGATTCGAGACTCGAATTTCAAGACTGAAATATCGATGCAGTACTCTGAATCGATGTACAAAGTCGATGATTGAACGACAGGGCCCGCGACCGCAAATCAAGCAGGCTCACTCTAACGCACACACACATCATCGTGTTCACGGAGTAGTAAACGTACGTTAGCATGTAGTGTTCGACCATTACTTCAACCTTTTGGTATCCCGCGTAAAAACAATTGACAACCGCAGCGCCCCGCGCGATCGTTTTAAAAAGCTTTGTATGCAATAAAGAGGCCACGCGCCGACCACGCGACCGCTGCACGGAGCTAAATGTTGTTGAATGGTACGACTTAGGGGTAATTTTTCCTGATATTTATATTGCAATTTATTGTATATTTAATTACCGTTAGATTAAATCGGCCGAGCATACGCAAACTAAACTTTTTCTCTTACATCGCCCATCTGTTACGTGTAAGTCTTATACGAATATTGCAAATCTATGATAATTAGCGACTGCATTTTATAAACCTATATTTAATATGTTTTTTTTTAATTATGTGATGGATGATCATGACAATTAACAAATTCTATTGTTTTAATTTATTTCATTCAACTTTTTATGGGAATCAAGTTAAGAATTATTAAATGTTTCTTGAGCAGAGCTACAAATTTATACAATAGGTTGACTTCGCTTAAAATGTCCTTAGTTTTAGTTTCCAAACATTAAAAACTGTGTTTTCTATAAACAAACTAGAAAACTGGTGATGGCGAAGCTGCGTGACTACTACGAAACTCGAAAATTGAAGTTCGTATCGTACCGTCCCTCTCACTCTCGTCTACATAGTATAAGCGTCAGCGGGACGGCACGATACGAACTTCGATTTTCGAGTTGCATAGTAGCCCACTACCATGAGTTTACAGTGACCTTACTCGATAGCGACGGCGTAAATTATTTGTATGAATAATTTACGCCGTCGCTATCGAGTACGGTCACTGTAAACTCATGGTAGTGGTACTGTTCGAGTTATCGACGCGTTCCGGTCGCGATTAAAAACGCCCCGCGCGAGCTAACTGCCCCCGTTCAACGGTATTAGCTGCTTACTCAGTCGAATGATTAAAAATTATACAGCAGGCCTCTGCGCGGAGCGACTGGGATGAGAACTAAAAAAAAAACATTTTTTATTTGTACCCAAGATATAAGAATCTGAAAAATAAACTTGTTTATAGGTACCTCTGAAGTATGCTACGGGATGTCACAACTAGCAAATTTTTCCAGCTCAGGGAAGGATATAGGAAAGGTTTTATCTAGAGATCCTGGGATAAGTAAACCAATTATGGTTTTTTCATCTCTCCTGTTCGGAAAGTTTAATTTTCATGGGTAGATAGCCGGGTGGAAAATTGCGTTTTCATCTCTAGGGTGGAAAGTATTTTTTTTTTAATTTTTCGATTATAGCCACGGAGTCGAAGATAATTGAGTTACGTCAAAGACACTTTTTTTCACGTTTCGGCATGGCCATTTAGATGCACGTCGTGACCAAAGAGCTTACACCTATACAACACTGGAGGTTGAACGCCGAACATCCGTTTGAAACAAGAAATTTAATCTTTATTATGTCACGAACATATTGCATCTCTTTCTTTACTTAGGTTAAGAAAGAGATGGAAGTCATTCGTGAAATGTGAATGAAAGAGATGGAAATTATAAATAAGTAATAGGTAAAGGTCAAACTTCTTCGTTCGGCGTTCAACCTTCAGTTTTGTATATAAGCTCGATTCGTGACCAACTCGATTTTTTATAGTCGGCCGTGGCAAGTGGCCAGTCGAAAAGGTACCGTTGGAGGTTGGATATAAGGAAATTCAATTTATTATTATTCTCATTTTTTGTAGGATTTTACTTTCCTCACAGTCGAAACGAAAAGTAGCGTGTCTAACTCGGGTGAAATTACCCATTTCCCCTCGAACTATTGGCGCTCTCACTTCGTTCAAGCGCCAGAAATATCTCGGGTGCAATGGGTCACTTTCCACCCTTGGTTATCAATCTACTATTAATAATGTAATGAGTGTCATTTTCATATCCTTATGGAACTTTGTTATTTAACTTGTAGGATGGGTACGGAAGCTAATTGAGAAACATGATAAATACAAACTTTTTCAGATAAAATACGATAGACAATAATTATACATCTACATCTGGCCCTATACTACGAAGTGCAAAATTCGAACTTCATATCTTGCCGTCCCGCTGACGCCTATATTATTTAATACGAGATTGAGAGGGACGGTACGATACGAACTTCGGTTTTCGAATTTCGTAGTTACCCCCCCTGTACTGTACGTATTTATTGAGTAGGTACACAGCCGTGCCTTGCTCCATATTATAATTATTTTTATATAGGTCCTAGAGTAGATTTAAGCTTTTCCTCTCTTTAAGCTTCAGCTACTTGGATTATTTGCATAAGTAAGTAATTTATTTAATGAATTATTTCGCTTTCAATATTTCAAACAGCATTTTTCCTCGATTGACTCATCACGCTCTAAATACTCGAAAGGACGATTTTAATTGAAATGTAACAAAAAATGAGCGTAATCTTATGCAATCTCCCCTCAGCCATCGACGCGTGTGATTGAAAGAGCGACACAATAGCGACATTGCCTACATAAGAGCGACTGAATAGCGATATATCAGCATTGGGGCGCTACGCTCGGTGTGACGGATCTGACGATTATGTCTTACTAAGGTCTCATACTCTTACAAAATGGTAAACAACTATTGTATTTATTGCTATCAGGGTTTTCGACTCTGCTCGGCTAAAATAATGGCCGTTTTTTTGGCCAAAAAAGTTGCCATACGGTAAAATGGCCGCACATTTTGCCGCTAGTAACTCAAACACGGATTACCTTCAAAGACAAAGTCAAAATTTACTATTAAAATCCACCCGACAAGGAACACAATGAGGTGTCATTGTTAGGGTTCCGGAGCCAAAATGGCAAAAACGGAACCCTTATAGTTTCGCCATGTCTGTCTGTCTGTCTGTCTGTCCGTCCGCGGCTTTGCTCAGGGACTATCAATGCTAGAAAGCTGTAATTTTGCACGAATATATATGTAAACTATGCCGACAAAATGGTACAATAAAAAAATAATAATTAAGGTACATACCCATAGACGTAAAGTGGGGGTGATTTTTTTTTCTCATCCAACCCTATAGTGTGGGGTATCGTTGGATAGGTATTTTAAAACCATTAGGGTTTGCTAAGACGATTATTCGATTCATTGATTTTTTTGCGAAACATTCAACTTTAAGGTGCAAATTTTCATTATAATCGAGCGCCCCCCCCCCCCTAAACATTAGATATTTATAATAATAAAATATATATAATAAAAATTAAACATAGATCATAATCCTCAAACTGGACAACATTAGTTCAGCGACTTTTAAAAATAATTAGGTTTTTAATTTTTATTACACTTTTTTGAATATGACTACCGTGAGACTCACTCATATTAAATGATATTACACTATAGGTAGTACTACTACTATTACTATATACTATTATTTTATTACACTTTTAAGGTTATTCGAAGAAGCAATTAAGCAAAATGCTTGATGTTTGTAGCAGGCGACGTCAGTTGGGTTCTGAGATGGCGTACATTGATAGCGTATTTAATTTGTATGAAAAAAGGAATATTCAAAGACTCCATATTTTTAAAGTCGCTGAACTAAATTGTTGTTCAGTTGCGAAAAACGATCTATGTTTTAATTTTTTGCTCGTATTACAGGGCACACCTGGTAGTGCCTGGATAATACGCATTAGATCTATATCATTAGTATATTAATGTCTTCTTGGCAATAATTAAATTATGATTTGGTTATTTGGAGTCTTTTTGTATTTTTATTTCAACTCCAAATTTTTTTACTTTTACGGGTATCCCGTGAAACCATTACGAAAATACAAACTGAGACATGGATGCAATCATGGATGGATCCATGTCTCAGTTTGTATTTTCGATATGGTTTCACGGGATACCCGTAAAGTAACAATTTGAGTTGAATAAAAAAATACAAAAAGACTCAAATAACCAATCATATTGAGCTTTAGTAGCGACATCTTGTCTGGGTGAGCGGTTGGTTCCGAAAGAATGTGACGTCTCTCGATGAGAGCGAAAACATAGATGTTCGCTAGTGCTGCTGCATAAGTAGCGTAGTAGAAATAAGCAACCTGAGATATGTATGCATAGGAAATTCGTGTCTAAAATTCCTGTCCAGCGGTGGTGTAGGGGTTTATAGCACGCAGCACGGATTGCTGAGGACTGGGTTCGATTCCCAGCGCTGGTCTCTTTTTCTGGTTTTTCTGTGCATCCATGTCTTCAGTTTGTATTTTCGATATGGTTTCACGGGATACCCGTAAAGTAACAAATTTGGAGTTGAATAAAAAAATACAAAAGACTCCAAATAACCAATCATATATTGCTTTAGTAGCGACATCCTTGTCTGGGTGAGCGGTTGTCCGAAGAATGTTGACGTCTCTCGATGAGAGCGAAACATAATGTCGCTAGTCTGCTGCATAAGTAGCGTTAGTAGAAATAAGCAACCTGAATAATGTATGCATAGGAAAAATTCGTGTCTAAATTCCTTAAAAGTCGCTGAACTAATGTTGTTCACTTTGACAAGGACGACCTATGTTTTAATTTTTTGCTCGTATTACAGGGCACACCCGATATAATACGCATTAGAGCATATGTACATCATTAATGTCTTCTTGGCAATAATTTAGTTGAAACACTAAAATCTTTTGAAATTTTTGTTCTTAAAACGTCTCTAAGATGGAACTTTAAACTTTCCTGTGTTTCTAGTAGCTTGTGGCTTATCGACTTTTTCCAATAACTTTTTCCGTCAGAAGAGTAGGTAAATTAAATCCTCCTCATTTCCCCGTCTCTCATTGGAGGTACTTAAGGGCACAATTTAAATGTCATTCGCTTTTATACTGATCTTTATCCCTCGATCCCGTTTGAAGGCGCCGTCGATTTATCCCTCAATTAAAACATAAAAATATCGCGGAGTCGCCTTAAGACTTGCGGCTTAGGGCGTGAGGGAAACCGCTACCCTCTACAAATGAGAACGTGTCAATTAAAACTTAGGAAAAGGGAGAGAGAGAGAGAGAAATGATTACACATACGTAGTCGATACACAGGTAAAATACAACACAGCGCTAAAAATTCCTTAGCGTCAGGTAGCTTTATAATACAATTTTAAAAGGCACACTCACATCAACACAACATACAGGACAGATTACCTATTATGTGTACTTCTACGAGGCTTATTTCTTACTCTCTATATTGATTAGATACTATGATTAAAAAATATCAGTTACTTATAAATCATATTTATTAAATTTGTTTGTATGATGTGAAATTTAAAAAAATGTTGCAATAAATATACATTTGAAACTTTAAAAAAAAACGACATTGGACGTTAGTTCCAACACAGGCTTTCAAGCCTAAAGGGACGCCCCTGGTGCTGTAAATTTAATTAGTAAATTGGCTCCATTAGTTTTTTGATAATTCTGTCAAAGCCAAATTTGACTAGGAGACGATAATGTAGACTTCCTCGTTATTTGAATCAAACGAGTGTTTTGATCGGATAACAACCAGCTAATATAACAATAAATATATACACAATATTTTAACATAAGTCAAAGTCAAAGTCAAAATATCTTTAGGTATTCAATTTAGGCTAGAACAAGCATTTATGAATGCCAGTTGAGAAGAATTCGGCAAGAAACTCAACGAGGTATATATATGTTTTTGAAAACAGATTTACAATAATATTAAATGATATCTATACAACACAAGTATTTAACACAACTTCATTTTTAACACAGTATATTCGCTATTTGAAGTAAAGGATTGCAACGCGGATCGGAATTATTTCCAAATATCCCTGTCCATTATATAATCATTAATTTTATAATACGCCTTAGAAATGGAAATGGAGAGTGTGGTATCCGATTAAATTTCTTCGACTTTGCTTGTGTGGCAGCCGGCCAGGCAAGCCCCCGCGGATATGGGCGACGCGGCGTCAGGAGCCAGTAATTGAGTACCATTCACTTCTTTTATAAATGGCCTCGCGCGCCCGCGCCGCTTACCACACTGTCTCCATTACACACTGGTAGCTTGCCTAATTTATACCAGTACCATGAGTTTACAGTGACCGTACTCGATAGCGACGGCGTAAATATCTCCATACTAATATGATAAATCTATGTACTTATATCCGAAAGTTTTTCTGTTTAGTACCTATTATGATAGTTTGACACACTGGAAAGGATATAGGATAGACTATCTCGGACAGTTGCCGCGGGATTGCAATAAACGAGTTCTGACCATGAAGACGCGGGCAATAGCAGCTATTCTAATTTCAAACTGACCTCTGCTCTTCCCATAAAGTACATCTCTAACTGCTGCCGTCGGAGCTGCGCGCCAATCCCGTGATCGTACTGTGTAGCAATGGAAACCCGTCCAGTGTAAGACTTCATTTAAATGCTGCATATTTAGGCGAATCCAGAACGCGCTTTTAGCTTTTAAAAGGAATCATAGCTACGGTGGTGTGCAAGAAAAGGAAAAGAAACAAGAAATGGTTTTTTACTGTCATACTACGAGTATGCTGTAAGCAAACATGTTTGTGCCAGTTTTTTTGAACGTATAGCTGTCCATTTTGTTTCATTTATGAGTAATTTATTTATTGTACGTTATACGTATGCCCACAAAATGTACAAATGCCTTATCCCGTTTGTAATCCAATTACTTCAAACCATTTTAAAGTTGAAATGATGATGAACTCTATTCGCGTTCGAAACGTGTCAGTGTAGTGTCGCGGTGGTGATAGTTGGGTTTGTGGGATATGCCTGTTTTTACAGCGTGGAGGCGGAGGAGCTGCATGAACTCACATTTGATGCATAGACGTAGCTATCGTAAAGTACAGTCGCGGAATGAAAAGTTTGACCACTTTAAGGTCTGTTTTTAACACCCGACGCAAAAAAGGGGTGTTATAAGTTTTTGCTTGCTCAGTATAAATGCATTATCGACCGAGTATGATATATTGTCATAACATAATGTCATTCAAAAACTTAATAAGTATGTGCCTGCAACGTGTAACAACGAATTTATTTGAAAACTGGTCAACTTTTTCATTCCGCCACTGTACTTTTGGTTTATTGTTCATACATTACAACAGGTCATTTACTTACTTAAATTTTTTACCTATACTTAAGTACTGAACTATCAAAGCTATTTATAAGCTGCCAACAAATTGTCCAAAAGCCAATCTCAACATTAATAATCGATCCCAATCTTTACTCCTCTTTAAAATTTATGAACGCTCACATACCCGTAAACGAAGTATTTTGTAGCCTACACTTTTATGTGCCATTTTGTTGAGCTCGCAACAAAGGAAACGAGACTCAAACACGGGTTAGTAAGGTGTAATTTGGCGTGGAAATTTTGAGGTAGAGTGAGCAATTTGTTGCTGGGAGTGTACATAAAGGTTTTATTAAGCTTTTTAGCTGAAGATTGAGGGAATTTGTTGCAGAAATGCAATAAATGGGAGCAGATGCACGCGGTTAAGTGCCTGTTGGTCGATGGAGTCTGCAGACAGAATAACTTACACCAAAGAACTAAATGTTATTATTTTTAATACCTAGCTGTTCTGCGACTCCGTCTGCCAAGAATTTGTCTACCCCTATCCAACAGAGACTGCAACTTTCCTGGATAACGTAACGAAAGAATGAACGAATAATTTATTCATTCATTTATTGCATGTCACATTTATATATAGCAGTTGTAACAATTCGGTATTAGTCACATGTGACGCCTTGCAAGGGCACAGCAACATGAGAAGTTACTACTTCATAATTATATCACTCAATTATCGTCTTAAAAATATTCTACATACATGTAAAGTATTAAAATCTTATTAATTTATTTCAGTATTCATTTATATTTTCATTGAAGTAATCTCTTATGTTATAAAAACACCTTTCGATGAGGAATGCCTTTAACTGTTTATAAAATATCATCGATTTGTCCAAGTACTTAATTGAGTTTGGTAAATGGTTGTAAACTTTAATCATCATACAGTGTGGACTGGATTTAACCAGTTTCATACATTGTACATTGTTGTAGAGGCTGAAAAGTAAGCAATAGATGAACGAGTTAGTAAGGCCGACCCGAGAAGGGAAAGCCATGATACGATTTCATCTAGTGGACTTTTGGCCGAGACAAAATATAGGTAAACATTGTGCTTTTCACGACCACTGCGAGGAAATAAAAAACCATTTATCAAAAAACAAACAATAGAAATTCAAAGACTGCGTTGCTCCCGCCGTGTGACAATCTTTACCGGCCCGGATAATACCGACATGGAAATACCGACCCGATTTTTCTTGTATACGCCTATAGAAACTCGTGTTAGTTTGACACGGGGATTTTTCAACTTTTCCAAGTTTCTTAGGTCATGATTTACACTTTTTTTTATTCGACTAGTTGGCAAACGAGCAAGTGGGTCTCCTGATGGTAAGAGATCACCACCGCCCATAAACATTTGCAACACCAGGGGTATTGCAGACGTGTTGCTAACCTAGAGGCCTAAGATGGGATACCACACATGCCAGTTATTTCACCGGATGTCTTACTCTCCACGCCGAAACACAACGTGCAAGCATTACTGCTTCACAGCAGGATTAGCGAGCAAGATGGTGGTAGCAATCCGGACGGACCTTGCACAAGGTTTTAGTGTTTAGTGTTTTTTTTTTTAATTTCCTGTTAGATGGTCTAAAAACGGAATTAAGTATTCAAACATATTTTGACTGTAAATTTACTGTTAGCATTTTTGCTCAAAATAATCACCTATTTTAAGGTACATTTTTTTTATCATCTTCCGGAACCAAATTTTGGTGGATTCGAAAATATAGGTTCTTAAAATTACACGTAAAAGCCGTATACAAAAAATTAGCCTGACCCAGGCTATGTGTATCGCACTCGGAATCACGATCGTTTTGACTACTCCTTTCTCTAACACACAGAAGTGCCAGAGCCAGTGTTGCCAACTCCTAGAAACTCGAGTCGCTAAACTCAAAATCAAAAGCCGCTAGAAAGTCGCTAAAATTAATTCCACCAGGAGCAGGTGGACTCAGGATTTTGTCTGGGAGAGGCACAAGAGCCCACTGGTGGTCCAAAAGGTTAGGATAAAAAAACAACTTACTTAAATTAGAAGATTTACGAAGTCACTAAAAAAAGAAAATTGGTAGTCTTGACTTTTTGTTTTTTAATAGCTAAATCTAGAGTTTGAATTGGGTGCGCAAGCACGTTAGTTGCTTTCCATATAGATCTCTGGGCACTGTATAATTCTGTGAAGAGTTGACAAAAAATGTATCCATTATTGGTCCTACAACTGTTTAAATTTGTATTCCAAAAGTCGCCATATAAGTCGCTAAGCCATTTTTGTCGTCAAAACTTTTTTTTTGGTCGCTAAGATTTAAGCAAAAGTCGTCAGTTCTAGCGACAAAGTCGCTAAATTGGCAACACTGGCCAGAGCATTAGACAATACGACCACAGGTTGAGATATAGCAATGGTATAGATGAATAAGATAAGATTAAGAATGACTCAAGCGATTGGCTCTGACAAACGTCGTATAAATTATAAGTTGACATTAATTAGTTAATTTAGCACTTGGCGGCTCTACCCTGACTAATGGACGAGAGACGGTTGAAATAGGCGGGGTAAAATTTAACTTTTTAACTCCCGACACATAACTGGTGTATAAATTTGACCGCTATGGTATTTGTGTGTCTGTCAGTGGCATTTTAGCTCTTAAACGGGTTAACCGATTGGCATGCGGTTTTTTTATTTGAAATTACTTTTTCTAGCAATGTTTCATCAAAATCGGTTTAGCCGTTTTTGAGATATTGAACTTTGAAGTGACAAAGTCGGGGGTTTTTCAAAAAAACCGCATCGAAATTAGTCCATCCTTTTGAGAGCTACAATGCCACAGACAGACAGACGTTGGCATCAAACTTAAAACAGCCTTCTTTTTGCGTCGGAGGTTAAAACTGAATATTTTGGACACACATCATTTTCTATCTAAATATTTAAACCTGTTTTGAAATCAGAATGGCGTGTCTGATTACTGCAATTAAGATAATCAAAATAATAACGCCCATAATAATTATTTCCTGTATTACGCGTTAATCAAAATAGACCACAATAATAATTCAAGAAATTGAGCTAAAATGTGCAGATTTCCTGCGTCGTCTTGCGAAGACACTTACAAAGCTCCGGCTACGACTGCGCTCGACCGACGAAGCTACTAATACATTGCGTGTGTTGATAATTAACTATAGTGTGGTAAGAGTATTTGTGTGGAACGATTTCAATGAACAGAGAAAAAGCACGTGGCGTCGTTAGTCGCATATGATGCTGACCAAGTTGCTAGGCTGCAGTTTGGTTGATGCGTTTTAACATCTCGTAGACGTTTTGTAGGCACGTAGCCATGTTTCGTAGCAGTATCGGAGAGCCTGCATAACGATGTCGTAGAACCTTCGTAGCAGTGAAACTTTTCGATATTTTGTAGATAGATATACAAGTTAAGAAATTTGCGTGTGTACACATGGCTATGTTCCATATTGATCAATGATAAAACTGTAAGTTTCGACGTAGATAGAACTGAGATTATTACTTTTCTATAAAAACACTTGTGTCTTTCGACCTTCCTTCCAAACAATATTTTCGTATAAAATGGCTACCTAATTTATTAATCCGTTCTAGCGGAACGCCGCCCTAGCAGACAGTGTAAAATTGATGCTGCGCTCTAAACTAACGTGTTATGTTTAATTAAATGTAAATTTACCGCCATTACCGCGCTTTGATCGCGATACGCCATCCGCCATCTTGGAATACATTCCTTCCTACCTAAATCACTTTGTGTAGCTCTAGTGAATTAGGACAAAAACACGAGTTTTTATGTTAATTACTATCTAATTGCATATTGTAGTCATCATTTTAAGGTCTTAACTATTAATATTTCTATCTACCTATTATCAATCAAGCTCAATCTTCACAACTTTTAGCGATAATCATTCAAACACTACAAACAAATGTATTTTAGTCGGACGTGATATTAATATTTTACAAAATATCGTCAGTGATATCACGAGCTCGAGTATTCATATGTCACGAGAACATTTTATCGCTTTTTAATGTACTAGACGACAAGACATTTCGCCATACAGCCGGCCGTCACGGGCTGTAAGATCGCAAAACACACGCTTTTATCTTTTTAAAAATGTAACATCCGTCAAAAAGTAACGACTTAGGTAGGACGCACTTTATAGCCACAATAAATTTGCGCGGTAGATTCTTAACCTCAAAATCTTTTGTGTTGCGATTTAAAGCTTGATTTGCTATAGAGCTTTGTTATTTCGTGTCAAAGTAATGTTGTGTCCGTCAGTTGGAGAAAGAAGTGAACGGTGTAAAGATCAGAGGGGGTTTGAGCGGTTGTCAGTGGGACACAGCGGAACGAAGTGGCGTCGACACTCGACACATATAACTCATACCATTTGTCACTTTTAATTGCCACTTGTTGGTTGTCGAAAACGTCCAAGGGATGGCGATATATTTAGTTTATTGTGAAATAAACGCGGGCAAGCGGCCGCGGACCGATCGTTTGCGGTGAATGAAGACATTACAGGAGCGGATCTTGTTTTTCGTTCAAAGGACTTATTTATACGTCGTCGCTGATAGTGGCTTTGATGTATTCGTGTAAAAATGCTATATAAAATAAATTGTGTCTATTCCGGCGCCGGGCTCGGGCAGGGAGTTGGAAGTTAAATCGTTCTATTTGCATGGGTAGAAGATAGACAACGAGACAGATCTACTAAAAATCTCTCTTCTTCTTCTTCTTTTCAGCCTTCTTTTACCAAATTCTTGGTGTAGGCCTCCTTCAACCTCTTCCACTCCGATCTATTTTGGATCTATTACTAAAAATCTAATAATTATTTATATCTATACAGTACCGTAAATAATTGACTGATAGACAAATGCACAGCCCAAGGAACTGTCGTACCGTCCCTCTCGCTCTCGTACTAAATAGTGTAAGTGTCAGAGGGACCGCACGACACGAACTTCGAGTTTCGAGTTTCGTAGTAGCCCTGCAGCCCACTCAGCCCACCACGCTCATTAAACAACTTAAAGACAAACTTATCAAGCCTAACTAGCGTTTTTTCCGTCTCTCTGGTACGCCGACATTCTGCGGCGCGGCGCCTTTGCTCTCAAAATGGCGTCATCTGTCATTTATAATTGTGTGTCAAACTGCCGCGTCACGCGCCGCCGCGAATATGTTTAGTTTATCGCGATATAAACGGTGCTATTATTATAATATCGCGGGAAATGCTCCTAATTTTATTTTCACAGCTATTTCGAAACTGTTTATAGAATTCTGGGTATAAAATTAAATATGATTTAGTTAACTCTCTTCGTCGCTAAGTAGTAGTTTTTACGCGCTATAGAAATTCCATTCGGCTTATACTAACGGACTCTATTTTGTGTGTTAATTTGGCAGTCCATAAATTACGAAGAAAGCTAATAATAAAACATAAGATTGGAAAGAAATGGGCAGGCGGATCGTCGGATGGAAAATATCACTGCCGCCCTTTGACACCCAACATATAAGTACCTAAGTATGAATAAGGGTGCGTCGCCGATTAGGTACTTGCTTTTTCTTCAAAATTTTGTTGTAATTAAATAATTAACTGTATTCCGCAGGACATGCACATGCGATATTATCCGTAACAAAAGGATTATCTGCTATTCTCTAATTACCTACCTAATCAAAATCGGTTCAGTGGTTTAGGTTCATACTCACCTTGTTACCTCAATACTTACTTACAATCGTTGAACATTATGCATAATACGTGTCCGGTCATAAACTGTAATTTTAGGCATGTCTAGATTTTGTATAGAGTTACTTACAAAACATAGCAAATCAAAAGAAAGAAAATCGGCTTTGTATGAAGTTGGCGAAACGATTCCAGCCGTAATTTTTGAACATTTTTAATGTCAAAACACTACAGGAAAGTGATAGTAAAGGTTTTAAGTTTTAGTATAAATTTTCCTTCTAAGACGCTTGCTGTCAATGAGGGCTATCGTTTTTTGTCTTTCTAGATGGCGCCACTTTTGCTTAAGGTTTTTAATCATGGCCTTTAAAGTCTGTTATTACGGGCGTGAAAACAAAGTTTAGATTAAAATCATATTTAATACACCTTAAAACCATACCATAAAAATATATCGAGCAACCACAGTGTTGCGTAGTCCCGTTTGGTTCGGAAAAAAACGGAGGACAAAAGTTTCCGAAAGACAAAACTGTCTCAAAACACAGACATTCATTGCCCTGTAACGCATCGTCATCCCAGCCTATATACGTCCCACTGCTGGGCACAGGCCTCCTCTCAGAACAAGAGGGCTTGGGCCATAGTTCCCACGCGGGCCCAGTGCGGATTGGGAACTTCACACACACCATTGAATTGCTTCGCAGGTTTGTGCAGGTTTCCTCACGATGTTTTCCTTCACCGCATAGCTCGTGGTAAATTTCAAATGTAATTCCGCACATGAATTTCTAAAAACTCAGAGGTACGAGCCGGGGTTTGAACCCACGACCCTCTGCTTGAGAGGCGAACCACCACCACGACCACCACGACGACCACGGCTTAACGCATAATTGCCATAATTAATTTTAGGTAATGTAAAATATTCACAAAATTATTCTAATTATAAATTATAACACCCCTCTTTTTGCGTCGGGGGTTAATAAACCCGCGTAACTCACCCAAAAACTATGAGATTTGAGATTTCGGAGACCCCATGCTACACTAGCGCCTCTAGTGGCGAATTCATACGCGATAGCCCTCATTGCACGCATTCGTGGCGAGAAGCTGTATTGTCTAAAGTCCGGGCATCACCATCTCTTTCAACCCTCATCTTGTACCGTGTGGCAGAAAAAGTGACGATAACTATTATGAGTGCGTTAGAAAATAAGATCTTAGGTCAGCAGTACCACTACCATGAGTTTACAGTGACCGTACTCGATAGCGACGGCGTAAATTATTTGTATGGAGAATTGTGCAGCGCCTCTACAAATAATTTACGCCGTCGCTATCGAGTACGGTCACTGTAAACTCAGCACTGCTCTGCACTCAGCTCTGTAGTGGTGCAGGGCTACTACGAAATTCGAAAATCGAAGTTCGTATCGTACCGTTCCTCTCACTCTCGTATTAAATGATGTAAGCGTCGGCGGTACAATAGTACAGTCAGCAAAAAAATCTTGTATTAAAAATATGGTTAGGTTATTTTATTTGTTTGATTCCCATAAGAAAAAATACTAGTCCATTATTTTCTGATAATCTGACAGACTAATTTGAATATGATTATTTTTAAATTAGGTCTAAAAGACAGGCGAAATATCGCTAGATGGCGTTAGTACGTTTACCTTTACTTGCCCGAATTTCATTTGCCCGAATTTCACTTGCCATACCAACGTTTGCCATAAAATATATAGAACCGTGTTCAGGTTTTTTTTTAATGTCATCATATAGAATGCAGTAGGTTAGGTTAGGTTAGTTTATTATCAAGTCTGAAGAAATTACTACTTCAGAAATATACTTTATGACAAATGAAAATTCTAGAAAACGATACATTCGGGCAAGCGATAGAGAACCGGCGTTAGTATCGTGTGGTTTTTAGACGTATAGGTCTTGCTTGCAATTGGCTTATAACTAAATGAGCCAATTGGGTACTTTAAGTTTTCTGGGATGATCCAATTATAGTTTTTATCGATAGTAGACTTATAACGAAGCTCCTGAAGATAGATTTTTTTTTCGGTTGCCGTTGTTTTGTAAAAATAAATTAAACTTTATTTCGACAAACCACACGTTTCATGGGATTAATAGGTAGGATTATTTAAAAAAAGAGGTCGTATTGACAGCTGTCAGTTGTCAAATATGTCGCCGTACGACGACACATACGTACACACGCGACTTTTTTTTTATTTATTCCTCTTAATGGCGGCCATAAGGCTTGGGCCAATGTCAGTTAAATTAAAGATAAATAATATTCTTCTTATGCATGTTGTACGGTGATTGTAGTTTTTGCAACTTGATAGCAAAATTCCAGAAACCACGCCGAGACCACTTGCGCATTAAAAAATGTCAGACACGAGAGCAATATAGAATTTTGTGATCACTGTTCACTGTTAAGGTTAATCGTCGCATAAAACACTATCAAAATTATACTTCAACTAGCCAAAGAAGCAGAAATACCAAAATTAGATATCGTCTACATCCGCCATGTTCGAATGCTACAAATCGAATCCCACACGCGACTTACGTACAGCGACATTTGACAACTGACAGCTGTCAATACGACCTCTTTTTAAAAAAAATCTTGATTAAAATCAAACAGACCAAGGCACAAAACCTATTAATTTCAAGAAACGTGTGGTTTGCCAAAATAAAGTTCAAATTAATTTTACAAAAAAAAGGAAAGTGAAAAAAAATATCTATCTACAGGCTAGCTACATTATAAGTCTACTATCGATAAAAAATATAATATGGACCATTCTAGAAAACTTAGGTACCCACAAGGTACCCAATTGCAAGCAAGACCGTAACGTCAAAAAAACCTCACGATACTAACGCCATCTAGCGATATTCGCCTGTCTTTTAGCCCTCATTACAAAAAAATACATCACTTCATTTTCTTCATTTAATTTGCATGAAGAACACCCGTGCAAAATTTCTTGTCTCTGGACTTAGTAACTTGAGAGCCGAGTGGTGAGGAACGGGGAGACTCACATGCTAATCGCCTGCTGTCACCCTCTCTCTCCACAGTACCACACTGACTCTCAATTAGTTATTTTTTATATATAAAAGGGGAAAAACGAGCATGCAGATCACATGATGGGAAGCAATCACCGCCGTTTATGGACACCTGCCAACACGACGGGTATCACAGGTGCTTGCCGGCCCTCTGAGAGACTGATAGGCTCGTTTTTTAAAGACCCCTATGCTCTACCGCTCTGGAAACACTGTCCCAGGAAGCTGGTTGCATATTTCAGTCTATAATACCTTCATTCTAGGTTTAAAAAGTCATGATTTTCAATTCTGTTTTATGATAAGGCCGAGAATACACATTTCTGCATGTTGTCTGTTAAAATTTTGTTAAGAATATTACACAAGTGTGTAAACATTATCACACCATTACATGTGTATTCCCGGCCTACGGAGGAGGCGATTAAAATGAAACAACTATAAAAAATAACTTGAAACTATTTATGTCAACATCAAGTTCGAGTAGGCGTGTACCCAGCTACTTATTATGTACAGCATTGAGCATTGTTCCTGCGAATAAATAATTTCATTTTACAATATTTTAATTAATAACCGTTACCCGCGACTCCGTCCGTGCAGAATACGTTTATCGGTGTCCCGCGGGAACTATGCAATTTTCCGGGATAAAAAGTTTTCTATGTCCTTCTCCGGGATTCAAACTATCTGTATTCAGAATTTCATTTGAATCAGTTCATTGTTTTAGGCGTGATGAAGTAACAAACAAACAAGCAAAAACAGACTTACAAACTTTTGTATTTATAATATTAGTAGGATATTTACATACAAAAAAAGTTCGTTGTGTTCTGTTGACTGTATTAAATCAAAGTTTATTTTTATCTTATCTTTAAACCTAATTAAGGTCAACTTATTAGGTTACTAATAAGGGCCTACGCTAGATGGCGGCGTCGCACGCGACGCGCGCAGTTAGTGCTGCTCATACTATAACTCGTTTAATTTAAGGTTTGAATTAACGGTCAAATTATAGCACACTTTTCTCGGTATTTCGAACACAAAACACAAATGAACTAAAAATACCTACATACACATTTATTGGCGGTAATTTTTTATTACAGAAGTTAACTCAATTTTAAATAGTTTCGTTGTTTCATTTAAAAACGTGTACAAATTTTACCGTTAAGTTTCACATGTTAAAATAAATGGAGGGTGATGGATTTTCAATAGGCGTCCACCCGGTCCATGCCAACCGCTTCAGCTAAATAGCGTAGGCCCTCACAGGACCCGACTCCGGAGTCGGTGGCATAATCAAGCAATACAACAGGTGAGATGATGCCGATAAAAACCCACACAGATGCAAACGTCGGACCTACTAACTTTTTTTATGTTGGTACATTAGAGTCTTGTCCTTTTATTTTATAATGGTGTTTTATATTTTTAAAGTTAACAACAATGGGAATTGTATGTAACATTGATGGAGAGTTTTAGCGCTCAGACAATGTTTTTTTTTATCGACCGTCAGAGCTTTTACAGTAACTTTTGAAAAAAATACGTACCTATTATAATACAAAGAAAATTATCTTCCAAGTCTATTATGTAAACCAACAACTTGTTGCTATAAAAGATGAAACAGTACCTAATGGATAAGCATAGAATAAAGTTGATGTATCTATTGACCATTTAAATCAGTTTAGTTTTTAATGGTTAAAGAGTGTTTATAATTAAATAAACACAATAAAAGTCATGTCACATGTCCGTTGATGTTGCTTCTTTACAAACTTAAAAGATGAGTATTATAAAACTGTAACGTAGCTATGTAGACGCAATTTTATGACATAGGCTTATCTTATATAATTTTGGCACATAGCAAGTAGGTATAAATAAAATTAACTTAGCACTAGTTACAAGATCTTTAAGGTTATGTATGGTACATACTTTACATTATTTACAAGTGAATGTTACTGAATTTCAATAATTTTATTTTTGGGTCTCCATTATTCATTACTTGATCACTTGATCAGTCGAAGTTTCCAGATTTGATTAGGTACAGAAAAAGTTTAATGATCGTAAAAAACATAACCCTCCTTCGGGCAGTCGTGTAAAAATATAGATGTTTTACATGAAATAAATATTTATTGTTAGGGCCTTTTCGCACTACGTCCGATCCGAATCCGATCCAAACCCGTGAAAATACGGTCCGGCGTAGTCATAGAACTTTTGTATGGTTCCGTCATCCGATTTCTCTCCGATGTAGTGCGTCAACTAGCATACAAAAGTTCTACGACTACGCCGGACCGTATTTTCACGGGTTCGGATCGGATTCGGATCGGACGTAGTGCGAAACCCACCCTTAGTGTTCTTAATCTAAGAGTAGGGGCCTGACTATTTCTCAAAAAGTTGTTCATTTTCAGTTGTCCACTTATAAAAAAAAAAATCCTGACGCTATTACAACAAAAAAATAAGTTATATTGTGTTTAAATATTATACAAAACATGGTGGTAAAGGTGATAAAAAGTCAGAAAACCTTTATTGTTGGATCCCATAGAAAGTTTCGATGTAATTACAAAATTACGATTTTTTCCTCACAAGATTTCGTGACGTTTTCCTGACGTCAAGAAATTTTGTATATTTTATGCAACTTATGTTTTATGATCTCGTCCTTAGAGTGTTAATAATTTCTTGACAAAAAGATTTCTTGTCAATTTCATGACGGGACAATTTTTTGAGAAATAATTACCTAGCAAAAGCAGTTGACATCCAACTTTTTAATCATACATGGTCATTTGTTACCGTTTAATTTGCGCTGGTATTTGGCGAAATACATATTATAACAAGGACGCTAACCGATTCAATCCAGTCCCTTTTTTATGAAAATTCAGTTCAATTAGTCTCTTTCTATTAAATATATACTTACAACATTTAATGCAATAACCAGCCAAGTGCGAGTCGAGCATGCGCACTACAAGCATCAAGGAGTCAGAGACAAAAATGCTGTACCTTGTAATTAAAACAGATTACCTGTTTAAGTTTATATAGTACGGTCAGCATCAAAAGTAGCTGCATACTTTTGTACTTTGTCGTTTTACTGCAACGTACTTAACACCATACAAAATTGACAAATGTTTTAAAACGACAGAGTAAAAAAGTGATCCGCTACTTTTAATGCTGACTATACATCCACTGATAGAGAATTACAAAGCTCTTTTTTAAAGGCCAACTCATTCTTGATCGGTTTTATTATTTGTTGATTATGAGTATATTTATGTCTATTATCATTCCCAATATTTATGTTTAAACGTATGGAAACAGAACGAAAACAATATACGTCTTTTGTATGGGGATCATAATTTCTTTTCGTTCTGTCTCTGTAACGATTAAACATGCGAGCCTCAAGTACACAGAATGTTAATAGATGTAAATTTACTGCATATCACTAAATAATTAAAACAGATTACACACGAGTCAGTCTCAAGAAAAACATTTAAACTTCGTAAATAAAATTAAAAATAATACAAATAACATTTTGTGAAAAGTCAGCTATTAGGTACGGTTCTCGAGCCCTGTGACAGACGGGCAGACGGACTTACAGCGAGGCGGTAGTGATAGATATATAAAGAGAACCAGATATCAGTTACAAATTAATTGATTCCTCGTTATCTTTCAGAAAATAGGGTTGAACGTTCTTTTTTCTCTTTCAACGCGGATTTCAACTGAATTTTCTCAATGAGGGCTATCGCGTATGAATTCGCCACTAGAGGCGCTAGTGTAGCGTGAGGTCTCCAAAATGTCAAATCTCATAGTTTAGAGGTGAGCTACGCTGGTTTATTTAAAATTAGAATAATTTTGTGAATATTTTGCAATATCTGAAATTAATTGTGGCAAATATGCGTTCCGGGGCAATGAATGTCTGTGTTTTGAGACAGTTTTGTCTTTCGGAAACCTTTGTCCTCCCTTTTTTCCCAACAAAACGGGGACTATGCAACACTGTGGCATGGTCGATATTTTTATGGTACGGTTTTAAGGTGCATTAAATATGATTTTAATCTAAACTTTGTTTTCACGCCCGTAATAACAGACTTTGAAAGCCAAACTTAAAAACCTCACGCAACAGTGCGCCATCTAGTGAGACAAAAAACGATAGCCCTCATTGGCTACGGACAACATAGTGACATAAAATTAACCAGTAAAGTCCCGACGAACACTTCAGAATCATCAAATTAACCTATCTTAAACAATATGTATCACAATGGAGTCATTATTCACCTTAAAAACAATTGCACTAAATTCCATAGCTACACTAAGAGTCAAAAACTAGTTGGGGAGTCCGTTGCTGTTCTCGTCTTTGTCGACCCTTAGGTCCTGGGACCCTGGTCGCTGCCACAATCACGTATGTGAGTGGCCTAGGCTCCCATGGGTGTGATGGTGGTTAGCTGCCAGGTGGTGGAAGTATGGGGCGTAGGGCCCAGGTCCCGTGAAGGGGTATGGGACCCCGTGGGAGTAGAGAAGGCCTCCGGGGTAAGCCCCAGAGGGGAATGCACCCCCTGGGGGCGGCGGGACAGTGGGACTGTTAACATCCATGCCTGGATTCTGCTTTTTCCATTTCGTTCGGCGATTTTGGAACCAGATTTTTACCTGAGGAAAAGAAGTTAGTTTATTGTTAAATATTCAGCAATAACAAAAATAGTTAGTCTGCTACCGACAGTCATCTTAAAAATACTTTTCTGTTATAATCTTTTTCATAAAGAAGTTTGTAGGGATTTTTAAACTGGTTTTGGATCTGATTCCTACTTAGACATTCATTATTGACCTGTGTTGTGTAGTTTGTTCAGCAGGGTAATTGCACTTTCTGAACACAGAATCTATGTCTCAGACTGTATGAGGGTGACCACAAGATTCTGCTGCTGGCATAGGTAGGTACTGACAGCTAAGGGAGTGTTTTGGATTTGGGCCCTCGCGAGACCAACCGCTCTCATGATAGTTATACCGTACCAAAGTATCCGTTAAATTGAGGCTCAGCGCAAGGTTGAGGAGGTCACACACGAACAGGAAAACGGTTGTCTTGAACTTGGTTTCCAGCGAGACCAGACACTCTTTCAGTAGTTATATTGTACCTGAGTCTCGGTGAGACTGAGCCTGGACACGAGATTCAGCCGCTCGCACACAGACAGAAAGATTGCCTTTAACGTAGTTTCCAGCAAGATCAACAGCTCTCATGGTATCGCACCTGAGTCTCGGTGAGACTGAGACTGGACGCTAGATAGAGTCGCTCGCACAGACAAAAAGCTAATAGCCTTGAATTTTAATTTCAGCGAGACCAATAGTTCTCATAGTAGTTATATCATATCTGAGTCTTGGTGAGACTAGATGCGAGATTGAGCCGCTCGCACCTGTGTGTCTGTACAGATAGATTGCCTTGAACTTAGTTTCCAGCGAGACTAACCCTTCTCATGGTAATTGTATCGTACCTGAGTCTCGGTGAGACTGAGGCTGAGCGCGAGATTGAGCCGCTCGCACACGGATAAGTAGCGGGTTGTTTTAAACTTGTTCTCCAGTGACACCAGCTGCTCGTATGTGAACGCCGTGCGCGCGCGCCGTGGCTTAGTACCCCCCTTACCGTCCCTGCAATAAAATATCATTATAACAAGGCAAGCTCTGAAATAGAAACATAAAGTAACAGTAAAAAGACGAGAACTAGTGACAGTAAAAAGATAAGATACTTTTTTTTATTCAATTACGTTGTATATAACTATCATAAGAGTCATATTTATCTAAAAGTGCCAAAGGATTTCAGTATTCCCGTACAGTACAGTAGAACCGTACAAATCTGTGTTTCACAAGAGTCTTAGTTGACTTGACAGGCTGTCTCGACTTTATCCTGCAGTCTAGACTTGTACACGAGCTTTTCACTCGTCATCACTGACGTTAAGTATTTTAGAAACCCGGTGGAAATCGAGTTGGTGGCGCCACGTCACTGCCAGGTATGCCCACAGGTCAGCAGGCTATGTTAGGACTAGAGGCATGAAGAAGACACCGTGAACGACTATTAGTGGACATTAGACCTGTATAAACGAATAATATATTTTAATTTAATGTGTTCATAATTTGCACGCCTGCATGCAGGCTGGATACAATGGACAAGAAGACTGTAACACCATTTATACTGTATTCTAGCAAATAAACGATTCTGATTCCGATTCTGATTCTGACCGTTCTCTCCATTTACTGTGTAAAGGCTCAAGTGTAACATCACTTACCTACTAGAAGACCCGGTCTTTCCCTTCTTGGAGCTCGGACTCTTCGGATCTCCATTCTCGTCCAAGTCGGACTGTGTGAGGATGTCGTCATCCATATTAGATGTTTGGTCATCTGTTTCCACATCGTCTGTCTCCAGGTCTGAGTGCTGCAGGTGGTCTTTAACTGGAACAAAAAGATGTTCTTTAGTTGGATTCGGTGGTTGTTAGACGAAGCCTTCGAAACATTCGAGAATTAATGGGCATCAAGAATGCTGAGGAATTGCTTCCACCAGAGACAGAAAGGCTGATATCGTCGATGATATTGCGATGTCGCGCAACCTACAAAAGTAGCAAATTTGCGATTTTTTCGGCTAGTATATAATAAAAACAACTATTGTATATAATTATTTAATTTTAACGATCTCATGTAAAAAAAATCTCCAGTCAGTTACACTACAATATATAGCCATTATTGGTTAGGTACGTGGCATTTGCAGTATCATCGGTGATAATGACTTCAAATCAGATCTAGTTGTAGAAGTGCTATATTTAGAGATATTTTGAAAATTTGTTTTTTTTATGTTAAATTATGTAATATGATCGCAGGTATTTTGAATGATCTTGAAACGATATCAATGTGTTTACATTGGTGTTTAGTTTCAACTGCGAACTAGCAAAATGTTTGTAAATGGTGAATTTTTCATAGTGATGATCACATGCACCATCTATCGTACATTATACAATAGACAGATAGATACACTGAGACTGCACCCGTACTACAATTTTCATTCACAAATATTTCTTCACTTCTGTTTCTTAGAAGAAGGAGATGGCCCGGTTCTCATATTGATGTCAGAAGAATTTTACAATCAACCTCCTGTTCTAACTATAACCTTAGCTATTATATTACTGTTGTACCACATTTCTGTTTCAACACGCAATACCCAAAAATAAAACCAAGTAGGTACTTTTATTTACACAATATTTTGTCAGCGCCATAAAAATATTTCACAAATAGATTTATTATCATTTCAATAATGAATAAGCTAATACGTTGCGCGTCTCAAAACAAATAAATCATAACACTTTATAGTTTCCTCATAATCCAATTTTCATAAAGTTTTCGTGTTTTTCAGATGATATAATAGACGTTTCCGTTTCCTGCTCCGTCGGCGGTCGGTGTTGCTAGTGCGAAATAGTTTTAAAACCGCTATTAATTATTGATGTGGCAACATTGGCAGCAAATTTCCTACGTCCGGAAACATTAAAATATAATTTATGCCAGTTGTTTACCGGAATAATAAAATTAGTGGATCGTGTCCGGCTCTTACGGAGAGCGAGCTTTATATTAGTAAATTGGCGGGACGTTTAAGCGGTTTGTTCGCGTATCTTTATTAAGATTGGGCGGGAGTGGAATTGTCTGGTTATTATTTCCACACATATCGAACAAAATGAATCATGAACCAGAGTGCACCCTTTGTATGCTACTAATGTCCGCTTACATCCCGTATTTTTGAGAAGGAAATCATAGTGAAATTGATTATTAATGGAACCTTTTACATGAATCAGTTTAACCAGGTACGGTCAAGGACTTGAGCCACAATGAAACCAGTTCACAGTAACCGTCATAGTGACTTCGCATTAATTAACAACGAAAATCGTAATGACTTTTCCTTTGAAAAGGTTCAATGGTGGCTCATGAATCAAGTATCAGGGAGGAACCTTTTCATAAACAATTTCGCTATAAATAATTTCTTTGGTAGATTGTATGGAATTCCCACATGACATAGTAGC
The DNA here is from genome assembly GCF_025370935.1 of Choristoneura fumiferana. Classification (NCBI taxonomy): domain Eukaryota; kingdom Metazoa; phylum Arthropoda; class Insecta; order Lepidoptera; family Tortricidae; genus Choristoneura; species Choristoneura fumiferana. Next base: position 5,182,874 of record NC_133496.1, on the reverse strand, counting down.
TCAAAGGTACCCTGGTACGTGATTCACCCCCGATTGTACTTAGCTATGCAAACATCCAATAATTCCCAATATCACAATTTTTACGTAGAACATTTAAATCGGAAATGAACAAATCATCAGATTGTCCGTAGGAGTTAATAAAGCTAACATACACCCTAATTTATGGCTTCACAAGCTATAAACTTCTCACTTCATCACCATGTTTCAACTCCCTGCGATATTAGAAGCTATTTTATTACTTCATCCAGGAACAAAAGTACAGATCAGAAAACAATTTAGCCTTGCTTCAAACTATTAAGCTTAACTACCAAAAGTGATACGTTAATATGTACTTTAATGAGTCGTTCTAAAGTTAGAACTTCATTTTACAATGTATTGATTTATGCCCTTTTGAAATTATTAGAAAACGTCGCTCGCGAGCAATTGTCGTGGACTGAGTTTGTACCAAAAGGATATAACTTTATAGTCGAAAATACAATGCGTTAAGTTGTTACATTAGCCGTTTCGACATAAACATGCGTGTCTAAAGGCATGTGACACGAATTAGCGCGATAAAATTACGAGCAGATGTATTTTAAATCCCACCAAACTCCTAACTCCCTGCACAACTCCATAGCAATTACAACCTTGACTCCAAGCAATAAAGTCAAAAACTGATCAAGCTTACGTTGGACTTAATACCGTTTAACTTTGGCGACAAAGATGGCTCGTTGACAGATATAATGCGCATGCGCTTGCTAAAACCGACGCTTTAAAAGCTATTAATGGTGTTATGTTTAAAGCTTTTGAAAACAAAGATATAGTTAATAAAGCTTTTCACTAGCTTTTCCCCGCTGCTTTGCTCGCTTGGACCGGGATCCTGGAATTCCATTGAAATTCCGGGATCTAGGTACATTCCCAAAACATATTTAAGCAACATTTAAAGGGTCCACGGAAAGAAAATGTCTAGTGACCTTTTTTAAAAATTGAGATTTTAATCTCAAAATGTAGAGTTCGCAAAGTACTATGACTTACCATTGAATTAAATAAACAACATAAAATATATTTTTTTACTTATAAATAAATGGTAACCATAGTAATTCGTGATAACTAACTTTCAAACCGTTAGAACTCAAAAAGTTGCATAAGTGACTAGACACGTTCTTTCCGTGGACCCTTCTTCATGTCAGCGGTTTAAAATTTTGGGACTCTACCTTTGTAAATTTTGATACTGCAGTAATATCAGGATAATAAAGTGGCAAATTTCATCCCAATCCGTCTAGTTAGCCTAAGAAAGTTACGTCTTCGCTCAACTAAAATCAACATTAAATAAAAAAAGCATTTTTGCATTATAAATTAGGTCAATTCATTTGTAATGTGTTGTCCGTTGGGGGTGAAAAGTCCTCGAGCGGCGTGGCGTGGAAGACGAAGCGTTGGCAGGCCTCCCACTGGGTGGACTGACGACATCGTGAGATGTGCGGGAAACCGGTGGATTACAAGTTGGGCGGTTTGTCGTTCATTGTGGCGTTCTAAGGGGGAGGCCTTTGTTCAGCAGAGGACCTCTTCCGGCTGATGATGATAATGATGAATTTGTAAATATATTCTTCGATAATACAACACAATTTACCACCGCAACAATAAAAAATATTAAAAAAAAATCTAATAATTCTATAAAAACCACTCAAAATTGCTACAAGACTTATTTTCATGATCATTTAAAACATTTGTTTAATAATGTTGTTTATACATGTAAAATCTACCTATTTTTGTAAGTTTTTGGTTATGAAAATGTAACGCGAGGCTTTGTAAGTAATGAAAACATGGTCTTATCCATTTAAAGTTTTTCCAATATCGATATTACCCTCTAACATTGGCCCTCTTTACATACAAAATTACCTATTACTGGCAGAACTCGAATGTATACAGTAATTTACTGCATACCATTCGCGGGCCATATTTTTTGCCGCTCACCTTAGCACCAAAACTTCAATGGACGTTTCGCCTAAAACTAGCAAGTGAAATGAGACCAAGCAAACGCCGGCCATTCGTCTGTCGCCAGCATTCTGCGCGGGTGCAGGTAATTGACTAGCGCCAAATGCCGAATGGATAGATGTGCGAAAAACGACGAGCTAATTAAATTGCGTTGGATGATACAACATTGACAATAGGTACTACAATAAATACAATAAATACAATAATTTATTATACAACATAATAAACTATTTAGGGCAATTGTACACCTACATTAATAAAATTTACGCTTAGATAGCTAAAATAAAACCATTACCTACTTTGCTCAACCGCGACCTTAAACGATACCTAAGAACGCTCTTTTAGAGTCATGTGGGGTAAACGTACGCAGTGGGTAAGTGTAACTGTGCAATCCCATACATTTTAGCCCGAAATGAATTTGATGGCGTACACTTACTCACTGCGTACGTACCCCACATGACTCTACGGTATCGTATTTAGAAGCTTTTATTCAACTTGCCCACTTTGTTGCTGACTTTGGATTTAATCTTGCAGGTTTATTTAATTTGACCCACTTGCAATATATGTACCTACATTATGTTAGTTGGATGACAGTGTGCAAGTACAGTTAACAAAAATTACATTCAGTAAAAAAGCCTGTATTAAAAATATATTTTTAACAGAAACTTATTTATGAGAACACCACACATTTTTTATACACATGCTTTATTTTGTTAACTGTATTAATGTACATATTCACACTTCTGGTAATACCAGATTTCAGTAAAGTTTCAGTGCTATTTTAACTAAGGATATTTTACTGTGATCAGTTCAAACTTTTGTTTCGTAATTGTGTGATTGTTATCAACTGCTATCTAAAATATATATCAATAACAGGTTTAATATAATCAATAAGTTTTTGGTAAAAATTTCATTTCTAATACAACCTTTTTTTGATGACTGTACTTTTTGTTGACTGTACTTGTATTGTCACCCAAACTACATTGCCATACTTACTAAATTTCAAGTCGATGCCATTAACCGTTGAAGAGTTCCGTCCTTTGGAGACGATCCTAGCCGAACTACCAAGATGCCGGATGTCACTACCAGATTATTGTATTGTCACGCAATTTACATAAGTATACCAAATTTCAAGTCAATCCAATATTGTACTATGTACTATGTGTATTGTGTTGTATTATATTATACCTATGTATTATACCTAATTTTGCGGTGCGTAACGAAAGATTCAACAATTCGATAAGCCAATTCGATCCATAATCGATATGCCAAAGGCTACTAGAAACACAGGGAAGCTTAAAGTTCCATCTTACAGACTGGCTAAAACCAAAAAGTCGTTTCTGGGAAATTGCATACGTTTTTATAATAAATTTCCAAAAAATATTATAAATGAAACGGATACAAAATTCAGATCTATTGTCAAGAAGACATTAATATCAAAGGCGTATTATAAAGTTAATGATTATATCATGGACAGGGATATTTGGAAATAATTCCGAACAAAAGTAGTGTGTGAAGGCGGGGTGTTCTCTATTTAAATTAACAATGTAAGAATTCGAAAATGCTGATTTTGTTTTATTTGTATCATGGCAAAAGTCGTATTGTACTAAAATTAGAAAAAAAGATAAATGAGCGTAATATTATTACAGTAAGGTTTATTGTGTACTGATGGTCATTCTTTACATAACTTTTTACGAAAACTTTTATAAGTATATAACAGAACAGAACCGCATATCACGTTCGCGTGTCATCGTCACTACCCGAAGTACTTATGCTTCTAAAATCCGAAGATAATTTATTTAGGAGATCACGGAGTGTACTTTGTAAGTTAGCTTATTAATTGTCAATAATTATTATTGCACTAGTAGTTAGCCTCAACGGACACATACCTATTCAACTCTGATCTTACTGGATAATTTAGACAATTTAACCAAGCGCCATAACTTAACAAACTCGTAGCTAAGTGAGCTTTTCTCTAAAATGAGCCAAACGATCATCTAGGGAACATTGAACTAAAACTAAATGGATCCATTAAACTGCATGTGGGGCAAATACGTCTCAGCAGTAAAATCGAAGTGTACCTTCATTCATATCCCAACCGCACTCGGAGGCTCAGTAATCGAGAGGGGTTATTATTTTACAAACTTGGACCGCAACCCCCCTACACCCCACCCTTGGAACCAGGGGAACTTAACCCTAAGCGCTAAGGTTAGAAATCCTTTGGTACCCCAAACGAAACCCAACCTTATCTTTTGGGCGTTCTCAACAATGGCTTTTGCATCACCCGTTTTGAACTGTGTGTGTGGGTTTTAAAGTCGATTTTGCGTGAGTGAAAAGTTTTAGCAAACAAGAACGATCAATTTGTTAAATGAAGAAAATGGCGAAGTGTAATTTGGGCTTCGTGTAGTCGACTCCGCCGAAACGTTTTTGAGTTAATTTGGGCGAACATGGGGCATCGATTTGCTAGACTACACTTAAAGAGGTATAAACGCATTAAAATGCGCTATAATCTATGTAGACTGGACCGTAATAATTCACGGTTTAGGTTATAGCCTATACTACAGGTTCAAACCCAGTGTAGATTAAAGTTTCACATGCATACATACATTAAATCCTATCTTACTAATATTATAAATGTGAAAGTTTTGGAAGATGTTTGGATGTTTGTTACTCAATCACGTCAAAATCGCTGAACTGATTCAGATGAAATTAGGTATACAGATAGTTTGAGTCCTGGAGAAGGACGTAGAATAGTTTTTATCCCGGAAAATTGCATAGTTCCCGCGGGATAGCGATAAACGTATTCAGCGCGGACGGATACGGCTAGTTGTTTATAAAGAAGCTTATTGTGGAAGTCTCTAATGTTTGGTGGTAATTATAATAGTGATCTTTTTTAAATGAGATTATAATTAGCACTTACATAAAATTGTTTGTTATCATAAGATTGTGCTTTTAATGTATTTATATATGCAATATTGTTTACATTATTAAATTGCGCATCAGGTCAGCGTTATTTTAACATGGTATCTGTTAGGAGACATCTTTTATCTTCGTCATAAGAGGGTAATCTGTCTCGAAAAATCACGAAACAACAGGATGACGGGATGTTTACTAGTTATCCTTATGTTGACAACTAACTGAGCCAAAGTCTTCACATTGCCTAATTATAGTTTTGTTCTAGTTTAGAAATGTTCTACTGACAGAGCTGAAGTATTTGATTCTTAGGTGCTCTGTCAGGTCGATAGTTAAATTAAACTCTTTAACTATTCTGACGTACAATCCGTCAAATCAAAACCATCTTATTGTTAGGTTTTAGTTGGGCAAAAATAACACTATTAACTGTGTGACTGTGTGCTGTGTTACTGTTGTGTTACTGTTGTGTTACTGTTCGGAAATAGACCAGAGGCCGTATTGCCTAACGTTTCAGACGCTCGCGATCGCAATAAAATGACAGATTTCGCATACAAGAACTGTCATTTGATTGCGATCGCGAGCATCAGAAACGTTACGCAATACGGCATCTGGTAATAAAACTTCACCAAATATCAAAGAAACGGTTGATAAATAACTCGTTATGGAAATCACCGATAAATATCGTGCAAGATGCATTACAGCATTGCAAGCAACTATCTTAAATGTACCTACATATGTTCAACTGAATACCCTGATATATTTAAAGTGTTTTTAAATGAAGTTTGATCCATTTTGTAACACTTTGTGCTCTGACTCAAGAGTCAAAGTGGTAGACCTGAGTTGGTAGAGCTGTTACAGTGGCATTCTATGTAGGGTTTCTTCAAATTCTTACGTAGGGTAAATTATACCTATCTACACTGACGAGCAAAAAAAGGTTCGCTAAAGCTATTTAAGATATTTTCTTGATTTAAAAAGTAAATTGAAGCTAATTTAATCACGCGTAAGTTAATTTAATGTAAAGTATAAAACTCTTTACTAAACTCATTTTACTTGAAGAAGCTATCACAGCGGGTTTTGTTGTTATCGTCCATTTTGTAACTAACCCTTTGAGTTTGCTCGTCAGTCTACAATAACAAGTAGTTTTACTCTAAATGTATTTAAGACTATAACATCACCCATTCTACCTGTTGTAAAAACGAAACGCGCCCAAAATGGCGCCACAAATTAGTATTCGCGGCGGACGCACATTTTCACGTAATTTCCCGCGTAATTAAAAAGTCACCGGAAGTACCGTAAGCCGTTCGTTAACTTCCGGCTTACGTAATAAATACTTTGACGCTTCCGCTTCGAGTTTGGGTGTAATCGAGAATTTGTCCCCCTTGGAACAACAAATAAATAAGTTTGCGTTAAGTTTGTTCCGTCGGGAACACGATTTTACGAGGTAGAATAATTTAGGATTTTGGAGTTATTGTGATGACTGAGATTAAACAATAATTATTCGTCACTTCATTGTGACCAGGTTCCATAGTGGCCGAGGAATCAAATTGATTGTCTGTACTTTGCACTGTCATCCAAACTACATATACCTGTACCAAATTTAAGGCCAATCTGTCTGTGGCTGAAATTTGACATGCAGAATTTGCAGATAGATAACTTAGGTACTTACATGTATACAAACTTGCTTACAAACGTTGAAAGGTAAGGTGAATAAAAAACTGAAGTTTTATCGAATTCCGTACCAGATACTTGACGAAAACTGCTAATTAGGTCGTAATATATAAGTAAGTATAACCGTTAAACAAAAAACTTAGTGTTAATAATAAATACATTGGACTTTTGTATCGTGGTGGTAGAGCACCATTTAACTGTCTTACTCGTAAATTCGCACTAAATTCAATGCGAAGTAATTCAATGGTGCGTGTGAAGTTCCCAATCCGCACTGAGCCCGCGTGGGAACTACGGCCCAAGCCCTCTTGTTCTGAGAGGAGGCCTTTGCCCAGTAGTGGGACGTATAAAGGCTGGGATGGATTTATAAAAGTGCTTCATTTTACTGTTTATCAAGAAAGGGTTAAGTTTCACTAGTGTAGGTAGGTAGGAACTTCAACTTTAAATAGGGCTAACATAATGTCACCTCTGTAAATAAAATATTCCTCACAACTACTATCACCCGGTACTACCTATAACATTCGTCAAGAAAATTTCATATAAATTTAGAGATCGTGCCATTTCCTGTTTTATTCTTGTGTAAGTAAAAGTAGGTATAGGGTGAGGGCACCAGTCATGATCATAACTGGTAAAGTTCATGAATGGTGAGCTATAAGGCATTGAATCCTTGCTGTCCATTACTGGATACTACTGTGCTTAACATGTCCATGATTGGTGCCGTCACCCTAGGTATATTTTAGCAAAAAGTAGCACTCGGACCGATTTCAATTATGGTAAACTGGTTGGAAATATAATTTGAACTTTATTTTCGTATCAATAAGCAGATTTTTGCCTCTGTAGTATGTGCTTTAACACACACACTCACCTCTTATCATAGTTTTGAGATGGAGTGGTAAACGCTGTATTTTTTTTTAATTGATGCTCCTAGTTGATATCTATAATTTATAGGTATAACTAGATAGCATCTTTAATTTCAATTTTATCAATTAGCATAGACTTAAAAAAATACCGCGTTTTTCGACTCCATCTCAAAACTTGATTTTATCACTTAGCTGCTTTTTAGCTTGAGCACGGCACGCGGCAGTATAATACCTAAATGTAGCGTTAGCGTAAACTTAATGTTGTTCACTTTTATCACCCACACACCGCTTTCAAATGGTATATCCAAATGACGTGATCTAAAAAAACACACCTACGTCAAATCGTCACTGGGAACCTAACTCATAATTTCAAAAACGTTTTTTTGTAGACTCACCTTGTCTCAAACTTCCTTAAAATCTTAAAGACAACGCAGACAACATTATCCATCACAAGCCACCCCAAGACCCATAATATAACAAGATCGCCAACTCGGCGCTCGGCCATTCGTCCGAAGCTAAAAGCCCGAGAAATAAGCCGATCTCGGCCTAAACGCCAGAATTTATACCCGCTTGACCCTCCACGCCTTACTCACCTTTATTTTTATTTGACTGAGCAAGGAACAAATCTTAGCGCAAAAAGGATAATAAAATAATCGTTAGATTCGTTTAGACGAGTCTAATTTCACGGATTGGTGCTCAAAGGGTCGAGGCAGTGTAGGGTTGGATCTGTCTCTTTCTAGCTTGAGTAAAGTGGTGTTTTCTCTCGCTCTGGCGTCGACCAATCGGCGGGGCGACTCGCAAAAGTTGCGAAGCGCTGTTTCTTCTTATTTTCTGTATTTGCGGGCTGGAGTTTTTAAGTTGCATGGAGGCATTGCATTTTGTATGAGTTGGTCGATGGAATTCAAATTGTATTTCTTTTTAGAATGATATAGCAGTTGGAATAAAGGGAATGATTGCTCATGTACGGTGGTGGCGGAACTTGAGATCAATACCGTTTTATTACGACGAAGCCGGGTGAATTTTCGATCGCTTGAGATTACAATCTTTTATTGAGTAATGTATGGAAGCCTCGTTCTGCCTCATTTGTTATTTTAAATACCCAGATAATTGAACTTTTTGATGACATTTAGTAAAACAAGCTATGTTATTTTTCTCTGGCGTCTCAAATGCAACATTAAGTGTTGAAATTCGTGTCATTTTACAGTTCAAAATCTCAAAAACTGCTGTTTTTTTATCTTATTTACTCAAATAAAAACATTAAGAAGTACTTATCTCTATACCTCTGCCAAACTGCATAGCAGTAGCAGTTTGTTGGCAAAAAGTGTAGTACCTACTCTCATTCACTATTTTTAGGGGCTATATCACCACCCATTAATTAATTTTATTTGACGGATAAATGTGATGCCGTCTCCGTCTATTCGAACAAAACAAACAGAGACGGCATCACATTTATACGATAATTTAATCAATGGATGGTGAAACAGGGGGTTAATTTATTAACGAAATATAGCTAATACACCACAAAGAAACTCGCTTTCCTGTAAAATTTCCCCTTATTGCCATTTCAACTTGCATAACACAACTCTTACCCATACTTGGTTTGGATAGGTAAACAAACTTCACCTGCTAGATTTGGTACATTCAAGGATTTACTTTATTTATTTTACTTTCTATCATTGTAATACAAACTAGACTAGAGTGTTTCAATACAGAAATGTATTTTTTTTAGATAGTTTAATGGGGGAATTTCAATGTTTAAGACACCAATTGACGTTGTTTTGTTTACATTTAGTTAAATACCAATCCAAAGCAAGTATAGAATGGCTTGTTCATGATGTATTAAAGTGATATTTGCATGTTTTTCTACTAATTTGAGGAAGCTTGTGATGGAATACTTTTATGTTTTTAACTATTCTCCCTTTCTTATAAAATAAAGATTTCCATTTACTCTTTACTTATGATGAAATATACAAAGGGAAATATTTTTT
>NC_133496.1:5118918-5173377 GCF_025370935.1 Choristoneura fumiferana | reverse complement strand
GCAATAAAATGACAGATTTCGCATACAAGAACTGTCATTTGATTGCGATCGCGAGCATCAGAAACGTTACGCAATACGGCATCTGGTAATAAAACTTCACCAAATATCAAAGAAACGGTTGATAAATAACTCGTTATGGAAATCACCGATAAATATCGTGCAAGATGCATTACAGCATTGCAAGCAACTATCTTAAATGTACCTACATATGTTCAACTGAATACCCTGGTATATTTTAAAGTGTTTTTAAATGAAGTTTGATCCATTTTGTAACACTTTGTGCTCTGACTCAAGAGTCAAAGTGGTAGACCTGAGTTGGTAGAGCTGTTACAGTGGCATTCTATGTAGGGTTTCTTCAAATTCTTACGTAGGTAACATTTATACTCGTTCCAAACATTTTTATTGGCCCAGCCTATTCTACCTATCTACACTGGCGAGCAAAAAAAGGGTCGGTTACTAAAATCGCAGTAGGTCCTAAGCTATTTAAGATATTTTCTTGATTTAAGAAGTAAATTGAAGCTAATTTAATCACGCGTAAGTTAATTTAATGTAAAGTATAAAACTCTTTACTAAACTCATTTTACTTGAAGAAGCTATCACAGCGGGTTTTGTTGTTATCGTCCATTTTGTAACTAACCCTTTGAGTTTGCTCGTCAGTCTACAATAACAAGTAGTTTTACTCTAAATGTATTTAAGACTATAACATCACCCATTCTACCTGTTGTAAAAACGAAACGCGCCCAAAATGGCGCCACAAATTAGTATTCGCGGCGGACGCACATTTTCACGTAATTTCCCGCGTAATTAAAAAGTCACCGGAAGTACCGTAAGCCGTTCGTTAACTTCCAGCTTACGTAATAAATACTTTGACGCTTCCGCTTCGGGTTTGGGTGTAATCGAGAATTTGTCCCCCTTGGAACAACAAATAAATAAGTTTGCGTTAAGTTTGTTCCGTCGGGAACGATTTTACGAGGTAGAATTATTTAGGATTTTGGAGTTATTCTGATGACTGAGATTAAACAATAATTATTCGTCACTTCATTGTGACCAGGTTCCATAGTGGCCGAGGAATCAAATTGATTGTCTGTACTTTGCACTGTCATCCAAACTACATATACCTGTACCAAATTTAAGGCCAATCTGTCTGTGGCTGAAATTTGACATGCAGAATTTGCAGATAGATAACTTAGGTACATGTATACAAACTTGCTTACAAACGTTGAAAGGTAAGATGAATAAAAAACTGAAGTTTTATCGAATTCCTTACCAGATACTTGACGAAAACTGCTAATTAGGTCGTAATATATAAGTAAGTATAACCGTTAAACAAAAAACTTAGTGTTAATAATAAATACATTGGACTTTTGTATCGTGGTGGTAGAGCACCATTTAACTGTCTTACTCGTAAATTCGCACTAAATTCAATGCGAAGTAATTCAATGGTGCGTGTGAAGTTCCCAATCCGCACTGAGCCCGCGTGGGAACTACGGCCCAAGCCCTCTTGTTCTGAGAGAAGGCCTGTGCCCAGCAGTGGGACGTATATAGGCAGGGATGGATTTATAAAAGTGCTTCATATTACTGTTAGAACGTCAAACTCTACATTAGGGCTAACATAATGTCACCTCTGTAAATAAAATATTCCTCACAACTACTATCACCCGGTACTATCTATAACATTCGTCAAGAAAATTTCATATAAATTTAGAGATCGTGCCATTTCCTGTTTTATTCTTGTGTAAGTAAAAGTAGGTAGGGTGAGGGCACCAGTCATGATCATAACTGGTAAAGTTCATGAATGGTGAGCTATAAGGCATTGAATCCTTGCTGTCCATTACTGGATACTACTGTGCTTAACATGTCCATGATTGGTGCCGTCACCCTAGGTATATTTTAGCAAAAAGTAGCACTCGGACCGATTTCAATTATGGTAAACTGGTTGAAAATATAATTTGAACTTTATTTTCGTATCAATAAGCAAATTTTTGCCTCTGTAGTATGTGCTTTAACACCACACACGCACCTCTTATCATAGTTTTGAGATGGAGTGGTAAACGCTGTATTTTTTTTAACTGATGCTCCTAGTTGATATCTATAATTTATAGGTATAACTAGATAGCATATTAATTTCAATTTTATCAATTAGCATAGACTTAAAAAAATACCGCGTTTTTTCGACTCCATCTCAAAACTTGATTTTATCACTTAGCTGCTTTTTAGCTTGAGCACGGCACGCGGCAGTATAATACCTAAATGTAGCGTTAGCGTACACTTAATGTTGTTCACTTTTATCACCCACACACCGCTTTCAAATGGTATACCTATCCAATGACGTGATCTAAAAAAACACACCTACGTCAAATCGTCACTGGGAACCTAACTCATAATTTCAAAAACGTTTTTTTGTAGACTCACCTTGTCTCAAACTTCCTTAAAATCCTAAAGACAACGCAGACGACATTATCCATCACAAGCCACCCCAAGACCCATAATATAACAAGATCGCCAACTCGGCGTTCGGCGCTCGGCCATTCGTCCGAAGCTAAAAGCCCGAGAAATAAGCCGATCTCGGCCTAAACGCCAGAATTTATACCCGCTTGACCCTCCACGCCTTACTCACCTTTATTTTTATTTGACTGAGCAAGGAACAAATCTTAGCGCAAAAAGGATAATAAAATAATCGTTAGATTCGTTTAGACGAGTCTAATTTCACGGATTGGTGCTCAAAGGGTCGAGGCAGTGTAGGGTTGGATCTGTCTCTTTCTAGCTTGAGTAAAGTGGTGTTTTCTCTCGCTCTGGCGTCGACCAATCGGCGGGGCGACTCGCAAAAGTTGCGAAGCGCTGTTTCTTCTTATTTTCTGTATTTGCGGGCTGGAGTTTTTAAGTTGCATGGAGGCATTGCATTTTGTATGAGTTGGTCGATGGAATTCAAATTGTATTTCTTTTTAGAATGATATAGCAGTTGGAATAATAAAGGGAATGATTGCTCATGTACGGTGGTGGCGGAACTTGAGATCAATACCGTTTTATTACGACGAAGCCGGGTGAATTTTCGATCGCTTGAGATTACAATCTTTTATTGAGTAATGTATGGAAGCCTCGTTCTGCCTCATTTGTTATTTTAAATACCCAGATAATTGAACTTTTTGATGACATTTAGTAAAACAAGCTATGTTATTTTTCTCTGGCGTCTCAAATGCAACATTAAGTGTTGAAATTCGTGGTCATTTTACAGTTCAAAATCTCAAAAACTGCTGTTTTTTTATCTTTATTTAGTCAAATAAAAACATAAGAAGTACAGAAATACTTATCGCTATACCTCTGCCAAACTGCATAGCAGTAGCAGTTTGTTGGCAAAAAGTGTAGTACCTACTCTCATTCACTATTTTTAGGGGCTATATCACCACCCATTAATTAATTTTATTTGACGGATAAATGTGATGCCGTCTCCGTCTATTCGAACAAAACAAACAGAGACGGCATCACATTTATACGATAATTTAGTCAATGGATTGTGAAACAGGGGGTTAATTTATTAACGAAATATAGCTAATACACCACAAAGAAACTCGCTTTCCTGTAAAATTTCCCCTTACTGCCATTTCAACTTGCATAACACAACTCTTACCCATACTTGGTTTGGATAGGTAAACAAACTTCACCTGCTAGATTTGGTACATTCAAGGATTTACTTTATTTATTTTACTATCTATCATTGTAATACACACTAGACTAGAGTGTTTCAATACAGAAGATAGTTTAATGGGGGAATTTCAATGTTTAAGACACCAATTGACGGTTTTGTTTACATTTAGTTAAATACCAATCCAAAGCAAGTATAGAATGGCTTGTTCATGATGTATTAAAGTGATATTTGCATGTTTTTCTACTAATTTGAGGAAGCTTGTGATGGAACATTTTTATGTTTTTAACTATTCTCCCCTTCTTATAAAATAAAGATTTCCATATACTTTTTACTTATGATGAAATATACAAAGGGAAATATTTTTTCGAAAGAGCACCTAAAAATAACGTTTAACAATCCCTAATCGTCCATGCGAGATCTATCGCCATGCGATTGTGCAAAATACCAGAAACTATAGTTAATAGGTCTCGGATAAGGAGGGTCATCGTACAAAGCCTGCCTATTGCCTACTATCAAATTGGATCTTAACCGATCGAGTGGCGTCGCTCGAAATGCGAAAATATACGAAAACATTTATGGCGACGGAGACTACAACGTGTAGGCTTTTGTTATGTGAAAAATAAGTTTGTGTTTTGTTATAAAAAGTAAGTCATCATCATCATCATCTAAGCAGTAGGACGTCCACTGTTGGACATACATAGGCCTCGTCCAGAGACCTCCAGTTGCAGTTGGCAGCGGCTTGCATCCACCGTGAATCCGCGGCTTTAAGGTAATCCGTCCATCTCGTTGGTGGGTGGGTGGTGGGGAAAGGTAAGTATTGAAAAATATTATATCTGTCGGGTGCCATTTCATGATATGCCTAAACGTTGGCCAGGCATATCACCATATCGATGGTGGAAGTCTCAATTGACGTAAGGGACAAAATGCTACTTTTCAGGAGAGCGAAAAGAAGTTTTTGGTAATTTTCAAACCCTCACAGCATTGTTAATGTTTAACTTAGCAGGACGTTATAATTACGTAAAATCTTGAATTTTCTTGCTTTTCAACGTGAAACTATAGACATTTTCGTAAAAAGCTTAATAAGAAAAATAGCTGTCCCTTACGCCCGTGACATACAGGTGTCATAGCCCCTTACACTCATAAACCGTAAATAAATAAATAATGTAGTAACCGATTTTTGGTCTTATAGGACATTATATATTTTATTTGCTACATATTTGGACGTAAGTTCCTGTAGTAAAATTAAAAAAAATAGTGAATTAACTCAAAGAACCACTTTAATTATTTAAAATAACGCGCAAAAGCTATATTTTTTGCACGTCCCCTTAAAAAGTATGTAATTTGTAATATTTTCTTTAAATGGACATTATAAGTTAAAAGTTAAATAAAACTCAAATAAATATTATAACGTTTTAAACTTTCGTGATTCTCACTCATAGTCAAAATACCACCAACGGGCCTTATCACGCTAACACACACGAGTAATATTTACCTCGACGTTTCGGCAACATTGCAGTGGCCGTGGTCACGAGTGGACTGAAAGTGTCAAGTCTGCCTAGCAGCGCGAGTCCTTCGAATTACCCGCACTTGACCACTAATAGTACCAGCACTCGTATCACGAACTACCCGCACTTGGTGATTTTTATTTGTCACCCCATCACACCGCTCACAACACTCATCCCGACGTCGACACTTATTAATAACAGGATTCCACGAAGATGAAAGCTTATATCCATCGTCCCGGTTGACATTCTTATGCTTTTTTATTTCAACTGCTTCACGTACCATTCTTGAGTAGAAATGACGTTCCGTGGACAGAATTTTGGGATTGTGAAGCTCAATCCAGTGGTTTGGTCCTGACTCCAACAAATGCTCGGCTATGGTTGACTTGTTTGTTTATAGCTGAGAGGGTCAAGGAAGATATTGCAGCTGTTAAAAATCGCCAAGTAAATAAGTTTTTTATCCCGGAAATAGCATAGTTCCGGCGGGATAGCGATAAACGAACTGATGATGTTGTTGATGACGATGATGATGAACTGATTTTCACTACCACCACTGGCGTACTAACTCTGCTTGCTTGCATTATTGCTTACATGCTTGCTTGCTTGCTTGCATGCTTGCTTGCATGTTGATTG
The DNA here is from genome assembly GCF_025370935.1 of Choristoneura fumiferana. Classification (NCBI taxonomy): domain Eukaryota; kingdom Metazoa; phylum Arthropoda; class Insecta; order Lepidoptera; family Tortricidae; genus Choristoneura; species Choristoneura fumiferana. The sequence continues at coordinate 5,167,599 of NC_133496.1, read as the reverse complement.
CATGCTTGCTTGCACTATTTCTTGCACATTTGGGAGTATTCTTGCTTGATTTGTTGTTTGCATGCAAGCTTGCCTTCTGGCTTCACGCTTGCTTGCATGCATGCTTGCACTATTTATGCTTCCTCTAACACACTGCTTGCAGCTGTGAGGGAGTGGGACGCCAGCCCGCTTCATGAGCGCTGGAGAAGATTGTAGTGTGCACTCACACTCCTCCACTCCATCCCTTTATATATCATGTACTCTTAGGCTTAAGCTCTCATTAATAAACTACTCTTTAACCGAGCTACACGTTTCCTTAACGCCCAACACCACATGGCGACCCTGCCAGTGCGGCCATCGAGCTGCACTGGCGGCGCGCCGCGCCGACCAGTAGACCAATCGTAGTGGAAAAAAGTGGACTATTAAATAATTTAGACTTAATACTTAGTGACGAAAAGAAAGTGTGTGAAGAAAAATGTACCAGTTGAGAGACAAAAAACATACCTATCTAAAATAAATATTATTATGCATTATACTTTAAAAATATAAATAAAAACTGACTATGACATGGAAGAAGAAAGTACCTTTACTATAAGTGGAAAAATAACTACATTGAGTGAATGTTGTGAAATTATAATACAATTTTTTTTTGAAGACTAAAATAATAATAATAGAAGATTAAGAAGAATGCGAGAAAAAAAAAACGTACTGAAGGAAGATTTCAAGAAGATAATACAAAAAAAAATTGCTGCCGAGAGACCATCCATGGTGAAAAGGTTGCAGCCAGGAGGTTGTTGGCGTCATGGAGTGATTGCTGCTACAAGATCGTTGGTGTCGTAGGAGTGGAAATTTCACCGGTATCGCTTGAGACTCAGTGAGCTGTGTTACGACGACGATGAGGAGTAGTTTACGCAGAAATTCAAAGTAATACATTTCAAATATAAAATTGTCCGTAGGTTTTTTTCTATTAATTTCCAATCATAAAATGTACGTATATTTACCTACCTTATATATGTACGTATATATATACACCTACTTAATAAAATCAGCCAATTAAATTATCAATGTATATGATGGTCCTTGAAATGTTAATATAATATCTTTAATTTTATTTTACATCTTATCTTACGTTTTTTTTTAAAGGCATAGAATTATTAACATCAAAACTTGGGTTCCCGTTTCCTAAATATATATTTTTAAGACAATACTACAAGACAGTTTGTTTAAATGACCATTATCAGGTTTCATCGGTCAGTTTATTTCATTCACATAATATGTATGTATGTTGTATTCAATAATTAATTGGTTATGTTTAAATAGTAGTAATAGCATAGTGATCTAATGCAGTTAATTCAATAAGGAATGCATTCCAGAGTCTGTTATTACAGCTCGGGTTACATTGCGCACCTAATACTTGCAAGTAGGTAACTAAATAAGGTGATCGCAGTGATCAGTTTTATGCAGTGTAAGGTTTTTGAGAATACGAAATTGTATGGTTTATTTATATAAGTACAGCTATCCACATTTTTTTGGGTATGATGTAAAGGTACATGAACTCGGATTTGACATACAATTTATAGGATGTGACGAAAGATTTTGAATGACGATACAATGAAGCTAAGAAGTTTTACGAATTTAAGAATGTTTATAAATATGAAAGGAAGTAGAAAGTATCGAAATGAATAGAAAAATTATGATGGTAAAGCATATGGACGTTTTTTTTGTTACTAGATATTTACTCAAATTACGTTTTACATTTTTTTTACAAGATTACATTATAGTTAAATATAATTTTATTATAAAATTCTACGTTTTGTTCCACTGTAGTACAGTCGGGTAATAAGGATAAGGAAGATAATAAAAAATAATTTAATTTAGGTAACTGGACTGATCATCCGGCACTTATTTTAAATTATTACTTTCAATTGTATTTTTTCAAAAACCATGCAAGCTTAGATACCGATGTCATTTAATAGGTAAAGTCAGATGCAATTAATTGAGAATACAGTTTTATGTTTGGATTTTTTAATGAAAATTATACAGAATATATTTTATGTTTAGGATTGATTGTTTTTAGATGTGATTACGAAAAGATGTGATGTAATATAGAGAAGGCAATTGAATAAGTTTTTTTTTAAGAGTAGGAGATGTTTAGCTTTGATAGTGTTATTTTATTATAGTGTTTTGGAAAACGGAAGTGATTAAGTTTTTCAACGAGCGATTAGTTTGGCCAACTAAGAGTTATTGAAATTCTTATGAGCTGACGTTTCAACAGGTATGCGTATAGGTACAGATAGGTTTTGAATGGTATTTTAGAGAAGGATAGAATAATACAGAGGATTATCTAAATGCCATGAAATGGCATGTCAGCAAGGTCTGCCAGGGTACAAGGACAGGCACGGAATCCTTGCAATCTGACCATAAGGCGGTCGAGTTATCACTTGTGGAGACGCTTGGACACTTGGAGTGTAATTAAGTATGGAATGTGTTAAAAAGAACTGCCTGTATAAAGTAATGAATAAAAAGTATAAGTATAAAAATATTAGTGCGCACTATAAATAAAGCCTTGTACCCTGAACAAATGAAATAAATGTGAGTAATGCCGGCCGGCGAAATAAAAATGTGCTGCAGACCTTGCAGGTAAGTTATGCATTAGTTGCAAACTGCCAGTATAATTATTAATTAGATATATAAATAAGAATATGTGAAAAAGAAATGACGTCTTAATTAAATAAAGTAAATAATGAAGTAAATGAATAAATAAAGTAAAGTTGAGTAAAGTAAATGAATATAAATATAAAATATATAAATGCGCAAAGACTAATAAAATGTTTAATACAAGACAAGACACACGTGAAAAAAAAAGGTACCTAGGACTAGACAAATTTAGTACGTACAAGTGCACAGTAATGATAAGAGAGTACTTTCTTTTATATAATATACATTAAGATTTCGTAGTTTTATTAGCGTTCTTGTATCTACACATAGTTCTCTAGTTTTTCATTTAACTTGATGATATGATAGTGTCTACTTTAGTATATTTTTAAAATGTTTAATTCACCCTCATTTCCTTTTTTAATTAATTTCTCAGTAAGCCCAATATATTGTGTCGTTAGGTTTTTTTTTACAGCCAGTTTCTGGTTTGCTATTTGTTTTGTGTAACGTTACTTGATGGTGTCAAATTGATTGCAAGATTGCAATATTCAAAATTGTTTTTTTTTTTCCTTGAATGTACCTATTTTAACTCTGATTTTTCTTGAATATTTTAACTTTGGCATTGTAGTAAAAAATATATTTACATTTGAAGTATATAAAAAAAATACATATCATATTTAAAGTTCAGTATGTATTTTTTTTATCTAAGGGGGAAGGTGTAGTGTGCACTCACACTCCTCCACTCCATCCCTTTATATATCATGTACTCTTAGGCTTAAGTTCTCATTAATAAACTACTCTTTAACCGAAGTACACGTTTCCTTAACGCCCAACACCACAAGATACCATAGACGGTCATCGCGGGATCGGGGTAACCCGCGATTTTCATCTAACCCAAGCCGATAAAATTGCATGTTTGTTGATTTGATTGACAAAATTACATGCTCACTTGCAAGCTTGCTTAGGTGGTTGCTTACATGCTTGCTTGCTTGCTTGCTTGCTTGCATGCTTGCTTGCATGCTTTCTTGTATGCTTGCTTGCCCTATTTCTTGCACATTTGGGAGTATGTTGCTTGAGTTGTTGTTTCAATCACTACAAGTTCTAAAAACCATCTGTTTTTGATGCCTCCTACGACCTAACATTAACAAGGTATTTTAATGAACTAAAAGAAGCAAGCAAGGTATTTTACTTTAAGTGCCCCTTACACCCATAAAGTAACCTCAATTTTTAAAATGTCTGTTTGTTACTGTCCCTTACGACCAACAATTTACTCTAGTTTTAGCTTTTGATGTCCCTTACGCCCATACGTGTATTCCTTATTTTATATGTTGCTGTTGTTTAATGCCCTTACGACGTACCAATTACACCTTTTTTTAAAATGTCTGTTTGCTACTGCCCCTTACGAGCGACAATTTACTCTAGCTCTTGCTTTTTATACCCCTTACGCCCATAAAAGTATTTCTTATTTTATAAATTGCTGTTTTTTAATGTCCCTTACGACGTTCCGATTATACCATTTTTACTCTCAACATACATAATTAATTATACAGGCCAATTATTATTATGTATCATCATCTCGGCCTATATACGTCCCACTGCTGGGCACAGGCTTCCTTTATTAGGATCTGTCAGGACAGCTTAAAATAAACAAAGTAGCTAAGAGAAATTTACCTCAACATCCTTGACTGACATTCCATTACGGAAATGTTAGCTCGACGTCAAGCCATTAGGGGATCCATCAACTTAATCTTCTTTTTTGTTTTGCTTTTGGCATCTTATAAAAAAAATACGCGCGTTGACAAAGAACAAACGTAGGCAATCAAATACGTCCTCGTGTTTGACGTGTCTGGCACGACTGACGAATGTTCAAGCGCAAACGCTGGGCGCGTGGAAGGTAGGTAGACGCGTTAGTAATTTTGATGTTAGGTACAAGAAATAGGTACAGGCGGTAAGGTTACGCCCAAAAACTTCTTGCTTTTTTATCTTATTCGTTATAAAATTGTTGGGTGTAAAGGGCAATGAAACAATAATTGACCCATACGCCCTTTTATTATATTTGTTGGTTTTTTTTTACGACATGAGCCGAGTCGTAAAGGACATATGAGACTGCCACAGCCCCTTACGACCCAAATATTAAAATAATATACATTTACGCCATTTTTTCAGCTCAAATATTTTATATCATTGTCCCTTAAGCTTTTTTATTTAAAATTATAAATGTTGATAACAGCAAAAGTAAGGGGCGTATCGTAACTTGCATACTACCAATCGACAGAGAAAAAAAAACTCTAATTTTCTATGTTTAAAAGTGATTTTCGGTATTTTGTCCCTTACGCCAATTGAGACTTCCACCATCGATATGCCTGGGAAACAATACGGCGGATCAATTAGAGCAATGCATTCGACGATATTCCTAGCTCTATACCGGCACAATCGTGATATGTCGAATAAAAGAAAAATTTAGCACGACGAGCGAAGCGAGGAGTGGTTAGTATGAATCATGACCACAACGCACGAGCCGAGCGAGCGAAGCGAGCGTGCCGCGGCAACGGCCGGCGCAGTGCCAGAACCGATAATGCGGCGTTTCATGATCTGCCTAAACTGGCCAAATCATGAAATGGCGGCATTTCAAGATATGCCTAGGAATTTCATGATCTGCCTAAACGCGTCACTAGGCAAATCGTTAAACGGCGAGTTTTCAACGATATGGCGGATGTCCCTTAGCCAATTCATGAAATGGCGCCATTTCACGATATGCCTAGGAATTTCGTGATCTGGCGGATTTAACGATCGGCCGCTGAGATATCAAATGATAGCAGATTTTAATATAATTCTGGAACTTTATCAAGTAAGGTACAAGTGCTCGTCACTGTCCCAATAGTTGTCATCTTTAATCTTATGTCATTAGCAATAAAGATGACAGCAGGGTGTCGTCTATTACGGGCATTAGCACTCGGACGGCGTTTACCTTGAAACTTATTTAATTCGCTTGAAATTACCTCGAAGTTATGAGTTTTATACGTTTAGCTAAAAGAAAAAACATTTAGATACAAATGAAAGAAAAAGCAGAGAAATGTTTTCGATACGGAGGCTTTACGCAAGTTAAAAACACATTGTAAAACCGCATATAGATAGGTAGTGCCACGAGAGTTGAAGTGAATGATTACACACAGCATAAAGAACTGATTGCATAAAATGATAATGAATGAATGAACCATGAAGAAGTGAAAGTCAAAACGCCGCTGTCATTACATGACATGTTCATGTGTGCGTGACCTCAACTCTGGTGGCACTACCTATACTTTAGCATTTAGATCGTAACTGTGACAATCTACCCTATAGAAAATAAGAGAACAACTAATATAGGTGAGCCAATCAACTTTTTTACCGACACTAATCTGTCCGCGACATTTTTCGAACAACTGCAGATTTTTGTAAATAAACATGTGTTTTCTGTAATTTAATAGATGGTGTACAATTGTACATGAATACATGCCATCCTTCGTAAGTTCAACCTATTAAACCGTGAAATAGCTTGTTGGAAGTACGATTTTACGGTAACGCCAGAGACAATTTTGGTAACGCAGGAGACGCCCAAAGTGTCGGTAAAATAGTTGATTGGCCCAGGTACTATTTTGCCACCGATGACATAATCGTTAAAAGTTAATACCTAACCTTTTTGCATTAATTTCACGCTACTCAGAGGCTCGATTAACTGCCTGTTGGCCGAGACGAACTATCACTAAGCAATTACGAAGACAATGAGTATTTTTGACTTAGTTTTACCTATTACTATTTCTCACTTTTAGGAAAGTGATTGAGGGTTTATACTTTATTAAAAGGCCGGCAACGGACCAATGACTCTTCTTGAGTAGTTGGTACTCATGGGCAGCGGTGAACATTTCCCATCAGATGACCGCTTGCTTGTTTGCCTCTCTCTCACAATAAAAAAAAACGTTTACGGGCAGTATTACTCTATCTCAGAATTTTTCAGATCTCAAGGGTTTTAGACTATTTCAGTGCAGTTTAGCTATAAAAGTAAAACATAAACTAAGTACATATGCAAGTGTGCTTATGTTGCATATATTGCTCATTAAGCTATACATAAGTATTACTCGTAGATATTACTAGTGTGTAGCACACACGCGTATATTAGGTATAAGATCCATCAGTTGACTTGAAATTACTAAATTCCCGTGGGAATTCCCAAAAGTTATTGGCCTTTACATTATAAAATAAACAACCGTGCCTTTCATGACTATACTCAGCGCATGAGATTTCAAGATTTAATGCCGATCTCGTGGGAATATCGGAATAAAAAATTGCTTATGTGTTATTCCAGATGTCCAGCTATCTATGTACTAAAATTCATCCAAATCCGTCTAGCCGTTTTAGCGTGAAACAGTAACAAAGATACACACACTCAATACAAATATTAGTAGGATTAATTTCTAAGACTGCCAGCATTGTAACAACAAACAGAAGAGTCTAGCTAAACAGTGCGTCGCGGTATAAATCAATTAGCGTCGTGTATGCGCACGCGCTTTGTTGGCAGCTGCCGACGACGTTTATACTGCTTCCGGATGTGACACGGACTGACCGGTCACAGTTTTTATATTATACTAAGTAATACTAATGTAAATAAAATATTGAAAAACCTTTGAAAACCGTTTAGTAAATTATTGATTCAGGCGTTACTTTGGGAGGTCCATATCAATGAACTAAACAATTACTTTGCTCACCCGCGAGCTTACGATAGCTACGTTTATGCAACGCAATGTAAGAACACACACAAGTCACACAAACCTAACTATCACCACCAACACATAAAACTGACGCGTTTCGTACTTAACCAGAGCTCATCTTCAAAGCAACACAACCGTTTTATACCTACCTTACCTATTTCTCCATTATGAACAAGTAACGTTCCTGAATAGACCGACTGAAAGATGCACAATCTAAACCACTGAATCATAGAGGTGCACTAAGAAGGGATTTTTCGAAGTTGTCACGGGATAGAGGGTTGGAAAATTGTTTTTTTTCCACTAGATTGAATCTGCGGGTAAATTTGTTTTTTAAGCGATTTGTAGAAGTGAAGTGTAGGGGGTTCTGTGCTCCAGTGTACTAATGCATGTTTTTTAAAATTCTTTTTAGGGTTCCGTAGCCAAATGGTAAAAACGTGACCCTATTACTAAGAATCCACTGTCCGTCTGTCTGTCACGAATACTAAAACCGAAATAAAATAAATATTTAAGGGGGGCTCCCATACAATAAACGTGATCTCTTTGCCGTTTTTCGTTCGATATTAATAACGGCAATAGCCAGACGCTTGAAATATTTATAGAATACTTAGTCGTATATTCAGTTTAAAAATAAATAATTAAATTAAAATAAATTAAATATTTAAGGGGGCAAACAACAAACGTGATTTTTTTTGCCGTTTTTTGCTAACGTCTAATGTTGTATAGATAATGGTACGGAACCCTTCGTACGCGAGTCCGAAACGCACTTGGCCGGTTTTATTTTATCTTGAAAATATTCTTAACGTGGATAAATTAAAATCTTAATTTTGCACGTTTTATTTAAAAAAAGTTTATAAAACTATTAGATCTCTGATCAAAAAGAGATTCAAAGCGGAAACTAAGCTTTATGTTTAATTATTTTGCTATTATACGATAGGCAAATCCTCAGAAAAAAAAAGTTTTTTTTTTATATAAAATAGGTACGAAGACGAAAGTTCTTTGTAACAAAAAATACACTACAAGTCTCATTTTTGTACTACGATAGGTCAAAACTTCAGCAAAGTTCAGGGGTAAAAATTAATTAATTAATTTTATTATTATTTTTATTATTATTTTATTAGGCAAAATTTAGATATTAAAAATAACTGCAACAGTTTATTTTTTTATTTTTTTTTTGCATCTGGTAACACAACTATAATAAGTGAGATAGCGGGTCTAACAAATAACAATTCCATTTTAACTCGTGTCATCATACATTTTACAACAAAAAATAAAACTCTCATAAGTATATAAAAACTTTTCGTAAATTTTCAAAGGTGTTTTTTTTATTTTTTTGACATAAGTTTTAATTCTGCAAAAATTACTTTAATTACTTTAAAAACTATCTTAGCTTATGAAGAATATAACCAGTAAAATTTTCTTAGATAGTCCCAAGGCACCACATTAAAAATAATATGGAAAGGGCACTAGTACTTAGTAAAAAACAATTTTTAAATCGCTACGTAAAAGACCTGTATTACGACCAATTGCTCTCGTGCTTGTTGATGGATCGCGTTCAACTTCTTCTAATACGTTGGATATTTGATCAGGGCACATATATAGATTACACTAGATAACGCATACACCTCAATCTGTATGAAAACCAACCGTGTCACTTTTTTATATCTACTGTGACGTCTCAAGAGCGAATTAGCGATGTGAATTCCCCGATGTCCGCGCAAAATCGATTCAAATGCGCCGCCCGCCCGCGCCGTAGGGCTCGAGTCAATCACTAGTCATGATTAGTCAGTTAGCGGTCAGTCTTTGTATGGGGCCAACCCCGACGCTTGATCGGGGTTCGGACACGCGAAGTAGATGCATTTGCGTAATCTAGTGTAATCTATATCTGTGGATCAGGGTCTATCGTCGGCACTCCTTCAGATTGAACACGACCAAATACGATACGACCATTTAAATACGCCTTATGGACGCGTATGAAGACGCGATAGTCAGGGTAAGAACGGATTCGCTCTCCTCTTCGTGTAAGTTGTTCCCGGTACATCCTGGCAGGTTATCCTTAAATGTTATCACATGTACCTAAACTTACAATTAATTAAATTTGTTATATAAAGAGACAAGATGCATCACTCTAATTAATAGCTCAATGAATGACAAAGAAAAATATTCAACACTGTTCTAAATTATTATTATTTTTACTAACCCGATACTAATGGCCAGTAATATTTGAAAAAAAAGTGAACAAAACTCTTTTGAATCAAATTTTACTCACCAATTTAGATTCCACTATACTTAACTCGCTAACATTTAGATCATTTTAATTGTTGTTATTTAATTTCGATAACCATTGAAGCTTTGAAAGTGTTTCATAAAAAATAATGTAATTTGATGCAATAGTCTTATTAAAAGTTACTTTTACGTTGCGATTTAAAGAGTGTTTTTTACTAGTGCCCTTTCCATATTATTTTTAAAGTGATGCCTTGGGACTATCTAAGAAAATTTTACTGGTTAAATTCTTTATAAGCTAAGGTAGTTTTTAAAGTTATTTACAGAAAAAAACTTATGTGATAAAAATTGACGACCAAGTGGTTAGAGAACCTGACTACGAAGCTTGACGTTCCGGATTCGATTCCCGGCCGGGGCAGATATTTGTATGAATAATACGAATCTTTGTACTCGGGTCTTGGATGTTCAATATTTATTTAAGTATGTATTTATCTATATAAGTATGTTTATCCGTTGCCTAGTGTCCATAGTACAATCTTTGCTTAGTTTGGGACTAGGTCAATTGGTGTGAAGTGTCCCATGATATTTATTATTTATTATTAAATAAAAAAATCACCTTTGAAAATGTATGAAAATTTTAATGTACTCAAATCATTGAGTTTTATTTTTTGTTGTAAAATGTATGATGACACGAGTTCAAATGGAATTGTTATTTGTTAGACCCGCTATCACAATACTTCCGTGAATGAAAATAGCTGAACATACATACCGTATAAACCCTGCAGTATTATAAACTATAAATGCAAGTGTAGCTCTGCTTGTTGCCTCTTCGCCCTTAAACTACTGAACCGATTTAGGAAAAATTTCGTAATGGAGATAGTTTGAGACTATGAAAGACATAAGATAGATTTAACTGGTGTCAAGTGTCCCGTGATATTTACATCCGGGAAATAAATATTTTTCCGGCGGGATAGTGATAAACGAATTCCTTGCAGACGAAGTCGCAGGATAAAAGTAAGTAAATCCATACTAATATTATAAATGCGAAAGTGTGTGAGTTTGTATGTTTGTCCGTCTTTCTAGTCTTTCACGTCGAAACGGAGCGACGGATCGACGTGATTTTTGGCATAGAGATAGTTTATGGGCCTGAGAGTGACATAGGCTACTTTTTATTCCGGAAAAATGCACTGTCCCCTAGGGAACAGCGCGCGATAAACGAATTCCACGCGGGCGAAGCCGCGGGCAAAAGCCAGTTGACATAAAATCGATCATTATTATCTGAATATCGCCCGGTACTTACTACAATCTTTTTATATCCTATACTAACAAGACAGCTATTACCAGCTATGATATTAATATTTAAATAGAGTCGTAACTTTTTTAACCGGCAGTTAATGTAACAGTTAACTAACTCCTTTGTCCCGTAAATGGACTACGTGACAACGTTCAAACTATTTAGTCGGTAGCAAAAAACATAACACACTCGCAAACCAGGATACTTGCATTTTGAACTTTAAAGTAGTATTAATAAGCAATAAAATATTTGATTTTAGTGATTTTAAGTGAATATTTGATGTGGTATTATGTCAAAGTTTGATGTCTCAATTAACTATGTGAGTAAATGTACCTATATAGATTTTTAACAAAAAGTTCGGGCTATTTTGGGATTTCCTATAAGTAGGTACAAAGGTCATGATCAGAATGAAAAAAATCTTATTGAAAAGTGGTAAAAACTATTAAAACAATCCTAACGCTTGTAACATTCTAGAAAGAGGCCAATAAAATAAGAGCGAAAAAAAGTGTAGGTACAGTCAAGGGCAAAGATATCGACACGGCCAAAGTTGCAAAAATATGTATACACGGCCTTAATGTTAAGTGCATAAAGTCAATTATATTCGACTTCATGGCTAATCGAAAATTTAAAAAAAAAACTTTCCACCCTAGAAATGAAAACGCAATTTTCCACCCACTATCTACCCATGAAAATTAAACTTTCCGAACAGAAGAGATGAAAATAATATTACTGAATTTCAATACGCATTTGATTTATTTGATTGCTTATATATGATATACTTGTATAAATACTTCATTATGCAACAGGGCTCTGCCCAAAACATGTCAAAGTTACATGTAGATTGTAGATAGAGTCGAAATATAAAAGTAGTTTTTTGGCTTCTTCATAGTTTAACAAAGCATTTCATAGGTAGGTATTGAAAAAAAATACATTAGATAAGTACATTTTATACCTACTGCACAAAGTGGTGACAAGTTTTTGAGCACAAGCCTTAGCTTCGACGCTAGGCGACGCCCGACGCCCCTGACATTAAACTTTAAAAAAAAAAAAAAACCACCGAGGGACTTTTACACGCTCTAGATAGTAGAGATAGTAAAGAAGTAGCGTTTATTAAAAAGCATCCTTGACGACCAGATGGCCTAGTGGTTAGAGAACCTGACTAAGAAGCTTGAGGTCCCGGGTTCGATTTCCGTGTCGGGGCAGATATTTGTATAAAAAATACGAATGTTTGTTCTCGGGTCTTGGGTGTTTAATATGTATTTAAGTATGTATCTTATCTATCTATATAATTATATTTATCCGTTGCTTAGTACCCATAACACAAGCTTTGCTAAGCTTACTTTGGGACTAGGTCAATTGGTGAGAATAATTGTCCCGTGATATTTATTTTTTTATCCTAAAAGTTCAAGGATACTAGGTAGACAGGTATGTAACTGTGCCTATCTAAATATTTCGATGAAAAATGTTTTCAGAAGTTTCTATCATTACCACCTAATAATTTCATTTAGTAATATCTACTGAATATTGTCACTAAAGGTAAAGGTATAGTAAAAGGTCTTGCTGAAAGTAGAGTTGCCACGTTTGAGTTTACCTAAGTAATGAAGAAGCTATAAACATTATCTTTAGACAAACGGGTATATATCATTTTATATTGAATACCAAAATATTTAGGTAAGTTTGGAATGTATTGTTCACCAATAGCAGCGACTTGGGTGATATTTGTAAATATAGATTTTTAGGATTAGAGTAAGTTAGTTTTAAACATGAAACTACCGTGAGACTCACTCATATTAAAAGATATTATAACGGATAACTCACGTCTAAGTTAGTTTTAGTTCTTTTTTTATATTTCTGTTAATTATTGTATATATTATTTGTTCTTGTTCACCATAATTAGTTAGCATTTTCATTTGTAAAGTATGTAGTATTTTTTTCGAATTGTTATTAAAACTAACCTAACCTAATCTATACAATAGTAAGATGTCATCTATATTCGGTTTCAGTTATTTTATAACTAACGAAATTATGACTATAAAAATAAGCCCATTACTTACCTTGTAATATTTCTTAAATGTATTATTTTTCTGAATTGTTGAATTCTGACTGAACACGACGTTCAATAAAGAACCATTGAATTATATTAGGGGCATAAGATTAATGTGAGACGAAACAATTATGGAATGAAGTCTAATTTATATTGATATTAATAACTTTACAGCTTCGTTATATTTTTTTATATGTAATGATATAGAATGCAGTAGGTTAGGTTAGGTTAGTTTAATATCAACTCTGAAGAAATCACTATTTCAGAAATAAATTACTTTATGGCAAATGAAAATTCTAGAAAACGATACATTCGGGCATATGAAATTCGGGCAAATGATAGAGAACCCCTAACTAATAATAAATATGTACCTAAGTATAAACACTAGATATTAAAAACCTATAAGGGGCTTTTGGTCAATCAAAATAACAGCTTCGCGTTGTTCTTGCAAGAGAAAAGAGAGGGCTTACGTAAATTACTAAATAATAGTATGTAACTATACACGCCTAATTGAGTTGGGGGGGACACGGAGCAACAGGCGCAGAACAGGAGCGGATGGTGACGTCTCACGAAGGCCCTTTGTACCACTGGGGTACCATAGGACAACAACAACAATAACAACAACATACGCCCAATTTATTTTGAACTATAGTATAGTAGAGCAGGGCATAAGCCAGATTTTTAACTAGATTGCATGGATAAAAACAAAAAAATACCTTCTTCGTACTAAAATCAATTACTCACCCGCGCGTGACCTAATTGAGCAAAGAAATTGTTTTTAGTTTATTGATATGGACCTCCGGAAAGTAAAGCCTGATTCAATAAATTATTTAAAAGAGTATCTGACCAGAAATTTCTCCAGCTTCTACTTACCAGAGTCACTGTCATCCCGGTCATAATGCGGCCGCCAGTACTGCTCATCGAACCTCAGCGGCACCTCTGACCGCCCAGTAAACTTATTAGGATCCAGGATGTTCTCCACAGAGAACGCAATGGCCGGTCTTTCGGGGGGTCTCGTGAGACCAAGTCGCCTCGTCAGGTCAACCGGGGCGGCTTCCTCGACCCCCACCACGTCGACCTCCCCGCCGGCTTCTGCCTCGGCGTCGGTCTCATCGTCGCGCCGGTCCTCCGAGCCTCGCGCCATCGCGAGCATCGTCATAGCAAGGCCTAAGTGAGATAGCGCCGGGTAAGACACATCTGGCGTTAGACGGAGAATTTTTAAAAGTAAATCAAAGGCGTTTTTGAGTCCGTTGCGTCCTTGAGTTTTAGTAAAGTCACTTTCACATGGCACTTGAGTTTTTTTTATAAGTGTGTTTGGTAAAAAGTTATCAGTGTCTGAAAGTCAGCGTCTCGCACTGAAATCCGTCGCGTCGGTTCATAGCCCGTCCAACGGGAGAGCGTGGTATCAACTGAGACGGGATCCTCACGAGGCGGGGACTCTGAAAGTCCCGAATGGAGGGGACCGGGGGCCGTCGCCCATTGGCGGCGGGCAGCGAGGCGTGCCCGGGGTGGGGAGAAGTAATCGAGCAATAAGGTTTAAACAATTTCGTTTAATACGTTGAATTATGTAAGAGAGCGGCGGGCAAGTAATCGCGCGCAAGCGATAAGGCCATTTGCGCGCCTTCGTTACGTATTAATGGGGCAGGAAATTGACTTATGAATATTAGAGGTCGCGAGTCGGAGAGCCAAAGCGGCCCCAGCGGCCCGGAGCCCGGAGCACGATGTTTGCTGGGCTGCGGCGGTGGCAGCCGATTAAACTGTTTGCGTGACGCAACCGCGACACGATGCGGTCATTACCACGGAGCGACAGTCCAACAAGACACCTAATTACATCTGAACGGGAATAAGTCGTTTTTTGGTCGGAAATTCTTACCGCTTTCTGCGTGCCTTGAACAAGAATCCTAAGAATTCATGCATTTCTAAGACGTCGCCTTAAAATTGCGTTAAAAGCTTCTGCGAGTTCATAAACTTAATCTTAAATACCTACTATGAACCGCTATGAACGCCTAGGTACAGTCACCAGCATTAATATCTGCCACAGCGGAGCGTGCAAAAATATCTGACACGCCCTTCCGGCCCTAGAAATAGAGTCGTATCAGATATTAATGCACGCTTGTTGTATCAGATATTGGTGCTGGTGACTGTACCTAACCTACATGAGTATAAGGCGTTAAGTCAAAGTTAAGTGAACAATCATAGAGGTGGACATTTTTAAACGCCGAACGTCATATTTTTCGAAGAAACCATTATTATTATATGTATAATATATTATATTCAGTATTGAAGCGACAGAAATAAAATAAAAACACATTCTTAGTAGGTACCTATACTTTTAGATATGACATAAATCGATAGGGTTAATCATAAAGATCCACTCTGAAAAATGGTATTTAAATAAAACGAAGAAAATACTTACCGTTAAAACTTTGTTTTTTTTTAAACGTAAAAAGACAAAAAAGTATTGTATATTCCAAACACCTCTTAACATTTAAAAATTATTCATTTAAAAAATAAAAGAATGTTAAAATTAAATACATAAATTAAAGGAAAAATAGACTATTTTCCTTCCAATTTGCGTTATAATTTTCCACCCTCTATTATCTACATATACTTATATGTATATGCATTTGAGACAATGAGCTAAGTCTGGTACCTACCTGATAAATGTTCGGAAAAAACTAGAGGCAGTCAAAAAAAAAATTCAAATGATTTATTCAGTAAATAGGCCGCAATGGCACTTTTACACGTCATTTTTTTAAACTACCAGCGCTTTCGGAAAGACCATCATTGCCAAGAAGAATGCGCCGCAAGAAACTTGGCAGAAAGTCATTTTTTCATAAAAATATAATTACAAATAAAATACTTAAAAACTATATTATACAAGTAAATGTGTTAACTGTACTGTTCAATACAATACTGTATGCAATATATTTATTAAATGACAAAACTAAGTAAGCTCGATATAAACGTATTTTATTCCAACTATGTCTTAATTTCATCATAACCGCACTAAATACCCAGCACAAAGCTGCTCTAGAGCAGAAAAAATGTATGAAAATCCTTTATTGCATTGTTTTAGATTTTTTATAATTGCACCACCAAAGAGGTAACAGAAGTATTTTTGCTGTAAAATTAGCCTGCATAGTGTAAAAAAATCTATGTGTTGCTTAACCTGACGGTCTTATGAAATTTGACAGATTGCGTACAAAAAATTGTTGCTACCAATCCCCAATCCTACCAAAAACAGTAAGTAGCCGTATATTTAAAAAAAACTTTGTGTTTGGTTGGCCAACCTGGCACCCATCCATAATTTGACAGATCGCAGGTAAAAATATCTGCTACAGACTGGTTAATAACTCTGCCAAAAAATAGTAAGAAATTAAAAACAAAAAACAAATTGGCCTTGCGGATTTTTTTGGTCATTTTTTGAGAGTGCGAATGTAAACTTACAAAAAAGCAATCATCGAGTGCTGGTGACATTTATTTCCTATTAATTGTTTAGCATGAGTTTTTTTCGCCGACTATTCCTGTAATAGTTGAAAGAAAAGTAGATTATGCACCTCGCATTAAGTAATTTATATTGCCCTCATGCTTTTTAAAGCCCTCGCTGATGCTCGGGCTCCAAATCGGCACTCGGTGCAATAATAATAATAATAAATTTTATTTCAGATAATTTATACAATCATCTATAAGTATTTTGGTTAGTGGGTATAAATAACTTTCTGCTTGGTGCAACAATCTACTATTTTTAACTACTTAACCTAACTTAGCTTAAAATAAAACAATAACCCTACTTAAGGACTGTCTAAGGCTAAGGATGTCATGTTGGCATCGACCACAAAACGCAGACCGCATTTTTCCCCTTTGTATGGCTATTCCAATCCTTTAGTAGATACAATACTGTATTAGTTTGTACTAAATGATTACACAATTCCCAACACGCTATCTTAGATGTGTAACCAAGTAAACAAGGTATAAGTAGGTGTATCTGAAAACCTGAAAGTAGATTTGATCAGAATCGTGAGTAAAATCTTCAAACCACAATATTTCTACCGATACCTACCTACTTAATATTGCATTAAAAAGAACCAACAATCGTGAAAATAATGCTTGTAAAATTCATAAAAAACGTTCATTTCCTTGACTTTAGGCGCCAACATTCAATTGAGTTCACCAAAACCCTAATTCCACGTCAACAAAATGTCCATTTTAAACCCTAATACCTTCCTCAAACAGCCATAATCAAACGTGTTCTAAAATCGAAGTGAATTTTCTTTGAGTTTTTTTCTTAATGATTTGACTTGAGTGCGATTACGCTCTCAGCGTGAGCTGTCAAGATGCCGCGAGGGGGAATAGGGGGAATAGACAACCGCCCAAACCACAGATACGAGGAAGAATTCAAATCTTTTTTATTAACGTTTTTCTTATACACAGCTTGTTTGAATTATTTTCTTATTATTTAAGTATTCTCACCTCGTTTTGTTGTTGTTTTGTTTCGTACCACGGAGTTGATATCTTATTTTTAATAACTTGGTAGTGTAG
This sequence comes from Choristoneura fumiferana, assembly GCF_025370935.1. Classification (NCBI taxonomy): domain Eukaryota; kingdom Metazoa; phylum Arthropoda; class Insecta; order Lepidoptera; family Tortricidae; genus Choristoneura; species Choristoneura fumiferana. The sequence goes on along the minus strand of NC_133496.1, from coordinate 5,150,120 downwards.
TGTGGTGTGAGCTGGCGCGACGTTGGCGTGTCTATACGTTTCCTTTAGCAGCACTTCCTGACACGTATATTAAGTGAAATTGTGAAATCAACCTCTGTCAGCAGTGCAGATAACTATTACATCAGGGCTTTCAAGAAAAGGGCTTCTTTCTAGAAGGGCCGGCAACAGACTAGTAACTCTCCTTGAGTTGTTGGTCCTTATGGGCGGGGTGATCATTTCCCATCATATGACCCGCTTGCTCATTTTCCTCTTTCTCATAGGTAATATAATGTAAAAGTAATACTTGCTATTTTTTTAACACACGAGAACATGAACATGAGTCTTCCATAAATATAATTCTGAATTTATATGTTTTTTATTGCAATTTTCAAGATACGCAATATACCTACGTTGTATTTTTTTTTGTAGTTACTTCTTAATCGTAGTTAAATTTATCAAATTGCATTGGTTTCCTATGCATTCGTCGTTCGGTAGAGCGTTTAAAGTCCAAATTTATTAAAGATAATGTTAAACTTACATTTATACCATATTTAATTACAGTTTTGTCCGCACGGTATCCTAAATCTTCAAAAAAGCTCGCGTCGCGGAGAAATCGTGCGTGTCATTGGTGGCCCTAATCGACAGAACTTAAACTCCGATTATAACAGTAAACAAAAAACTGACGGACAGACAGCTATTCGATTACGAGTTAGAATCAGGTGAAGACCAGATCGATTCGAATTCTATACGAATTCATTCTCAAAGAAAATAACTGTTCCCAAACTAAATAAACCTATGAAGTAGTAGTACATGGTGTGTGTTCAGCATTGAGAATGGACTCGTGTAGAGTTTGAAAAGCGTAAGCACTAGTAGAGTGCCTATAGGTAGTGCCATCAGAGTTGAGGTCACGGACATAAGACAGCGGACTTTTGACATTCAGTCATTCATTCTCATTTTATGCAATCAGTTCATCATGTATGTACCTATACTTACTTGATATTTGGATAGGTATATAACTATGTAGCAGATCTGCTCCTTTGTACTACATCAATCGTTTTTTTAATTTAAAAACATTAATTAACTCATAAATGTGAGATAAAAAAATTAAATCAAGTAATTTTACTTCTACAAATAATTATTTAATTCTAATTACTAACAATACAAAAACGAATACACAATTGTACTAGAATTTTTTATAAAAAAAAATAACACTAAAAATAAATATTTACAAACAAGCAGAAAGCGCGCAGCGTTTTCGTATTAGATAAAACCGGTCGGCTTAACAATGAGCTACGTCACACGGATAAATAATAACGGTGATGCGAGGCGATGTGTTTGCGACAGGAGCGGAGCAGATTACTTTGCCGTGCAGCAGCCACCAACAAACACCAAAAAGAAAATAGAATATGTAAATTTGTTAATTAATATTTTCGCCATTCAAATTTATTAATTCCACAAATAAAATCAAGTGAAGTGTTTCCCCGAGTCGGGGAGCAAGTCTGGGGGTCGTACCTGAGCCGAACGAGTCAGCTGCCCTGTCGAACTGCCGTTCCGGGACTTCACCCCGAAACACCGGGATTTCAAATTTCACCTCCACGAGCCCCGTCAGCGGCGAGATCGTCGTGCGCAGGGAAGTGAACCCGGACCGGGACCTGTACCTTTGCCATTTAAATTCAGTGCGCTCAACTCGTAGATTCTACTTACCCGCGACCTAGCCGGAGCATTATTTAATTGGAATAAATTTTGTGAATTTTAATTTTGGTCTTGAGCTTATTTATCACCCACGCTAGCTAGTAAATTTTCTACCTCTAAAAACTATAAAAACGCCACAACTAAATGTAAAAAAACTCCAGCTCCCCGATTTGGAACATTCAAGGATTTTAAACATTTTACTTATCTATCATTGTAATACAAACTAGACTAGTGTATTTCAATATAGGAAAAGAAAATGTAAATGTTTAGATAGTTTAACGAGGGAATTTCAATTTAAGGCACCAATTGACGTTGTTTTGTTTACATTTAGTTATATACCTATCCAAACAAAGTATAGCTGTGTGTGTGTAATCAATCATTCACTTCAACTCTCGTGGCACTCACTACCTATATTATTATGTATAATATGTACTAGGTAATTATCTACTGTCTATTAGAGTGGGATGATACTACTTATCTACCCACTTATATACCTAACAGATAATGGTATGGTAACGCGCGCCTTAGTCTGTTTAAAAATATATAACTGTATATGATCATTGGTTTTTGTTGTCTTAAAAACATAAGTAAAATCAAGTCTTATTTTGATCTTTATATTTTTCATCCAAGAAATAAGGTATAAGTATAAACAGGCTGTTTGGAATAAATCTCAGGAACAATAAAACTCTTCTCATTAATAAACAAGTCTGGCTGAAATGCCATCCGTCCATGCCTCGGATTAATTGAAAAAGTTCGCTGCTGATGGTACCGTTGAACCAATTAAAATTCTATCTGGATTCATTATGACACTTTATTTTTAAGTGATCATTAAGGGTCCGAAATGGAAAAGTTGTCTCGTGTTATTGATGATATCTTGCTTATTAATCTGTGTTTGCTAATATATGTTGTCGTGCAGAAATTGGTTCAGTAGCCGTCATGGTCAGTAGAACAGAAATATTTTATTTTGAACTTCACTTGTCTATTTACATATTAAACGCATTTGCAAAGGTATATGTTAGCTTTGTGTGGTTTGTGTGTGTTCTTACACTTACAGTGTGGAGTAGAGGAGCTGGGGTGACACTCTTTCCCGGTCCGGGTAATACCGACATGGAAATGCCGTCCCTGTTTTTCGTGTACACGCCCATAGAAGCTCCTGTCAGTTTATATGGGCGTGTACACAAAAAACAGGGCCGGTATTTCCATGTCGGTGTTATCCGGGCCGGGAAAGAGTGTCACCCGAGGAGCCGCATGAACGCAAATTTGATACATTGACAGCAGTTATCGTAAGGTCGCGGGTGAGCAAAGTATCGCCTGATTCAGTACAAATATTTTTTTACTGCTTATACATGATATTCTGTCGCCTGTAATTTAAAAAGTCCGCAGGAACTCATAAAGAACCCTGCTGGCATTCCTCGCTACAAATCGACGCAGGCGCAGGACGAGCCAACAATTTTAATAACCAATTAGTATTTAACAAATCTACTGCGACACGACGAGTTTAGGGTTCAGCAGAGAGTGGAGTTGAACTTTGTAAAACTTTTAAAGAAATAGACTATTTTATTATAAGATTGATTAAATACTACTATATTTAAACAAAAATAATAATAATAGGGCAGCACTGAACTAAAGTATACTAGGTCAATCGCTGCCTAAAATACGAATCATAAAATGGTTGCCCGGGAATGACGTTGTATCTTTTCCAATTTGACACCCTACTGCTTAGGAATAATCTCGCCTATACGATTCAGAATAAATAGTTAAATTTTCGGCACAGTAACATCTACCGGAATGTAAAATCAACATTTAAATATGTACACTAAAATTAATCAAAAAAAAAGTTATCAAAAGCGTCACGTTTCTGGAATAAAAAAGAGCTAGTATACACAGAACCCAAATGAATAAAAAACTTTTAAACATAACTAAAAGAAATGTCCCACCTAATTGAACGTGTTTCAATAAATCACAACGAATATTCTTAAGATTAGATTGTTATTGCCCAGTTAACTTGTCTCGTGTTAAAACGACATATGCGCTTCATTATGTCACTGCACTTACACCATTCTTGTTTTGTGCAGAATCGACTTTGATGTGCGCTGGCGTTCATAATCATATATCGTCGGTTTGTTGCAAATTGTTCCATTTATAAATGATTTATGAAGAAGCTACAGTCAGGAGTCGATTCGAAATTGCTAGTGTCTTTTGAGAAGACGTTTGCTACAGTTTATTAGATCAGGGCAGGGGGAAAACAGAGACTTGTGAGACATAGGTATTTGCAAAAAATATAAAATTAAACGGTTCAACTCACGATTATAAGTCGTCGCAGAATAGATAGGGCGCCACCATCGTGAACAAACTCACCTATGAAAAAGATTTTCCGGAAAGATCGAAACTAGTCGGACCGTTCCTGACTACTTGTACAGTCAAGTGAAAAGATATCGACACGGCCAAAGTTACAAAAATATGTATATATACTTACACGACTTTATGCACTTCAAATTAAGGTCGTGTTTATATATTTTTGTAACTTTGGCCGTGTCGATATCTATGCACTTGACTGTACAAGTAGTCAGGAACGGTCCGACTAGTTTCGATCTTTCCGGAAAATCTTTTTCATGGGTGAGTGCGTTCACGATGGTGGCGCCCCTCACATTAACTACCTTTGTTCTCTATCCCTAAAGAGTTTCAGCTAGGTAATCCCTCAATGCTACATGACTTTGTAGCTATTTGTATGCCATAGTAATAACCAATTCAATCATTACCTACCGCAACATACGACCTATTTCGTAACCTATGTTTACCAAAAAAATTTGTTTTCATTTTTTTTTAATTTAAGTTTGACAAGTGTAGTACCTACTTATCAAAAAAACCTACAAACACTTTCCAATTATAAAAATAGCCATAGTATTTTGCATTACACAGATTAGCAAAAGAGCCAGTTTACGCAAGAAGGCAATTACCGCCCAAAATAGTGCCCCCTCCTCCCGCTAGGTGGCGCGAGTAATTTGTCACACATCGCGACAGTTTGATTTATCGCAGTCCAACAAAGACTTCAAATAGACCCCTCGTAACCAAACACCCAATTTGGGAGTCATTACGCGAATATAACCTCTAAAGTGAGACCGCTTGTGTTTCCAAGTATTTTTTTTTGTTTTAACATGTTTTGATGGCAAACGACTTTTTTATATTATATCAAAAATACATACAGATCATTGACTAATAAAACTTCATAAGTCCTTCAAAATAGATAATAAATTACGCGGAATTTACGTGTGTTTTAAATAAGTATACTTACTTATACAAATTGTGATAAACTACACTGATCGTAAGTACCTATCTACTTACTTATTGTTTCTTTGTTTAGTTCAAAATCCTTTTGTACATAAAGTACCCATTGTAGATATAAACGTTTTATTATGATACTTTAATATTTTTAAAGTATTTTCCAATTTTTTCTGGTTTTTTAAACATTTTTTCTTAACGGGTTGGCAACACTGATTTCCTCCAATGACTTACGTGACGCTTAATAAATTAATGGTGTTACCAATGAGCAAATAACTGATATGACAACATGAAAGTAAAGACGTGGCTTAAAGGTCTAGTAACCAGGCCATAAAATACCAAAAAAAAAATGGCTTATCTTTCCCGCCATTTTGCCTGTCATTTATTTAGGATGCGTTCACATTCCTCGCCTAATTGTATGTATCGCGCGCGCCGTACGAAACACATTTGTCAATTGTCGCTAAGCTCCCCCGCTCATAATTAGTTAGTTAACTATTCCTGGCGCGCTTTGACGGCTTATTAGGATTTCAAATTGAACACAAATTAGATGTCACGCCTAACTGATTTCTTAACTGGCGATCGGGGTGTATTTTCCTGTTGAAAAATCTGTCCCGTGATGTGAGGACAGGTTCGTTTTCCGGACGTCAAAAAGCTATCTATTAAACGAACGCATCTGTGTCGCATATTGTTTTAATTTGGCTGTCGTGTGTTCTATTGCTTTTTGACACCTAAAATTAGTCAAAGATAACAGGCTTTATCTTGTTAATCTGCGTAACGCGGATTTTAATTTGGTATAATCCTGTGGGAGATATTTTTTCAGAACACTTTGTGTGAAAAGTTCCACTTTAAAATATGACAACCCCAAAAACAAAAGTAGAAGTTAAAAGTAGATACCTAAAAGTTCTGTTCTGACATATTTATTTTATTAGAACAACCTTCTAAAGTTGTACGTTCTATTAATTAATTTGTATTCCCTTTTGGTATGATTTGCATTATAATCTAATGGACTGTTTTTTTTTTCATAGGGGGAAAACAAGCGGGCGGGTCACCTGATGGATAGCAATCATCGCCGCCCATGGACATCAATAACATAAGTTACATTACGAATGCGTTACTGGCCCTGATAAATGAATAAGATAAGAAAACATTTCGTAAATATGGTTCATCTTAGTACTTTTGTAAAATGTGACCACATACAAAGATATATTTTCTTTTCTTCTCTTATATTTTGGTGAAACGCTTTGCAATTAGAAGACCAAAACTTGTCTTTTATAAACTGCTAACGGGGACCCTCATCCAAACATTCTTCTGTCTGCTACTTAACAAAAGGTGTGTCTCTCCCGTGATTAATAATGCACTCCTGCATCGTCATCTTAAAACATTCAACATTCAAACCTCATTAAAACACAATGATACATACAAATTACAACACATGGTTGTATCACCAACTAATTTCGACGTCAATCGATACCCACTGCCATCTGTGACATCCAAACAGATTTCGTGTCGACAGGCGTCCCAACCGATTCGATACATCGACTTTTTTATCGATACCTTAACACGAACGCACCGCAACGAATCCAGCCGAACCATCAATTAGTGAATGCTCTCACAACATCGTTCCTTTTTCAAAAACATACGGCTTTGGAATCGATGAGTAAAAAGAAGATTGTTGCTGGCTGGAGGTGGCGGGAAAAAGGTTCGATTCGGTTTCGTTAGGAACGCTTGTAATTTGTACGGTTGCGATTGATTGATAAATGTAATCCTGCTTCTCATCGGCTATTTGTTTTTCTGATATATTTGAGTAAGTAGGTGCATTTTTTATTCAGTATTGGCGTTAGTGAAAAGTTAATAATTAACGCAAATGCCACTAATAATAACTGTAAATGATTGTCTAACTAATAGGTAAGCTTGCGGTGCCTTCAAAATTAATCTTATTTTATCATCTGTAGGTATTAGGTACACCTATCTTTCCCTTGAATTCCTCAGTTTAAGAATGTTTTTCAGTTGACGCTTTAAAGACTAGCTGATACCCGCAACTACGCCCGCAAACAAGTTTTTGAAAAACAAAAACTTTTACTACTACTACTTTACAAGTTAAAAAGTAACTAGCTATTGCCCGCGGCTCCACCCGCGTGGTATTCGATTATCGCGCGCTGTTCCCTCGGGAACTGTGTATTTTCCCGGGATAAAAAGTATCCTATGTCACTATCGGGCCCATAAACTATCTCTATGCCAAAAATCACGTCGACCCGGCGCTCTGTTACGGCGTGAAAGACGGACAAACATACACACACACACACTTTTGCATTTATAATATTAGTATGGATAAGTAGGATAAGTAGGATTAGTAGGATAGTCAATTACCTGCTTATCGATCTAGTGAATAATGTTTTTTCATCGTATCAAGATACCTAAAGGTGAACCAAAAATATGACTATTGTCAAGAGGGCGCTATTGTTCTTATTTACATGGCAAATAGTTCAGTATAGTCGGAACAATGCTTTCTTTTTTCTTTGGCAACCTAAAACCTGAGGAGGAACGACCTTCTTTTATAATTCGCGTAATCGATGACTCCGATATACCCAGAAAGTTTATTAATAACTATAATTACTGCTTATTTTTACCAGACTACAATGACATCTTGACTTATCTTCAACGTTTACCTGTTAGCTCCGATGTTAATTTGAAAAGTTTTTGTAGCGAAATAGTTTTATTCCCCAACATAATAATATTATAAACAACATATAATATTATAAACATTATTTACAATGATCCGTTGTTGACTACGAATCGTTTTGGGCATTTTTTGTTATTGTTCAAGGAAACCGCCACAGTGACACTGACAATCATTAAAATTATTGCCAGTGTAAGAAATTAGTTCCAATGAAATTCCGCAACATGGTTAATAGTCATATATTTCTGGTTAGGCTTTAAATACGAACTTTTCCGACAAAATACATTATTTATTACTTCTGTACAAAAACAGTGATAATAAAAAATCACAAAAGGTTTACAAACACTGTTTCTTATGCATATCTACAAATCTGCAACTGGAGTGCCGAAAACGCCGACGGGCGTCTAATTTAGCTTTCCCTGGCTGCCGCTGACGCCGATGGGCGTCTGTTCTGCAGAAGCGTCGGCATCGCAGCAAAGTACGTAATCTGCACGGCTACTACGAAACTCGAAACTTGAAGTTCGTATCGTACCGTCCCTCTCGCTCTCGTATTAAATAGTATAAGTGTTAGAGGGACCGCATGACACGAATTTCGAGTTTCGTAGTAGCCCTGCTGGCGCACGGCTATGAATGGGGAGCTTTACAAACTGCAATGCAGGATAATGAATAGATTTCTTTTTTCCTGAATGGCAACACTGGCATAGATAATAGATCGCTGGTTTTTGGCTCGAAATTCGAACTTGAGATTTTATTTTGCTAAATATATAAAATGTACACACCCAATATCATATTTTCTCAAGTTTTTCGCGATTCCCAAGGTCAAAGAATCGAATTGCTTTAAAATTCCAGATAAATAATGCGTTGTTTGGGAGAAACGTGTCAAAATGGTGTTGTAGAGCGCCATCCTGCTCTGTCTCAATTTTTTGTCCCGTTCTGGCGGTTCACTTTTATATTATAGATAAGTGATCGACCAAAACGTAATATTTAATATTTGTGACTTACTCGTATTAATAAATACGGAACCCTACATGAAGACGCACTTGGCCAGTTTTCTACAATGTATTGGGCGAGATCCACATTATTAGTAGAAGCGAAGTTGCTGACTATTAACGCCATCTATGACCACGACGGCGTACTTTCAAATGTTGAAACAACTCAGGTGATACTTGAAAGGAAACGACGTTCCTAAAGAAATCAAAGTACACCTCTGTAATTCTTCTATTAGTACTGCATTAAATGAACAGATGCCGCTACAATACTGATTCTTCTTAATACGGTATTTGACTATTTTGTATATGTTTATAAATTAAAACTACACAATGCCTGTTATCGAATAGAAAAACATTTTTAAGTTACCTTTACAAATAACAAAGTTGTAAAGGTTTGAAATTCAAGATTAGACAGAGAAAGACATACTGGCATGTGACGTCACGCGCCATTACCTCCATACTTGCTGCATAGAGAAAAGTGTTTGAGAAAGAGACAGGTATATAGATTTTTCGAAAAATCACTATAAATCCAATTTTCAACCGATTTAGATTTTCTCTTCGCTAAACACTATCTGTATATCTATATTTTCATAATAATATTAAGATATGGCAAAATCAGGAGTTGTCAAATACCGTATTGTAAGTAAGATAAGTATACCTATTCAACATCTCTGGGACCTGAGGAGCTACTACGAAATTTGAAAATCGAAGTTCGTCTCTTGCCGTCCCGACGACGCTTATGTTTCAATTTTCGAATTTCTTAGTAGCCCTACTGTAAGTATACGTTGCACTGCTGGGCATAGACTTCTTTTCAAAATCAGAGAGCTTAGTTTGTAGTTCCCACACAAATCGAGTGCAGTTTGGGAACTACACTCACACCATTGAATCGCATGTGTGCTCAGGTTTTCTCCTCACTATGTTATCCTTCGTAGTGAATTTCGTGATAAATTTCTAATTTAATTTCGCACATAAATTCCGAAAAACTTATCTACTTGGTGCGAGCCAGCACCCAGGGTTTGAACTCACCATCTTCTACCTGAGAGGCCACTTTTTTTTAGTATTCCGTAGTCCTACAAGGCACCCTTATAGTTTCGCTATGGCCGTCCGTCTGTCCGTCAGTCCATCCATCCGTCCATCTGTCCGCGGCTTAACTTAAAGACTTATTGGTGCTTTTCTCGTCTGTGCACCTGTACCTACTTTATGACAGTGAAATACTTATAAATACTTAACTACAACCATCACGAATAATATTATCTCACAATAAAAATTACTATTTGAAACTTGCATCGTAATATCTGAAATTGTTATTCAACGATGTGTGGCCTGGTCGCGAAATTTCAGAGGAACTATTTTCTAAGACTGGTAGGTACTTAACCATTTTACGGCTGTCAATACGGTTGGTTAAGTCATGCATAATTAGAAAAAAAAAATGCAAGTGTCGACCAAAAATCTAGTAGACAACAAAACATTGTCTTCTCGTTCTCGACATAGTATCTACATCTACCTACTTGCAAACAGCATAACAAAGTCGCTTGCTGCGCGTTCTGACTCTGTATATTCACTAACTTTTCCTGAAGAGACAACAGTTTTCACTATCAGTTACATTATTGTATTCCACGGAAGATTCACATAATTTACACTGAAAGCCACTTACTATATTTGTTACCACAACTGTAATCCTACACCTATGTTAGCAAAGAAATCACTTGACGTTGACTTTTTTTTATCTTCCTGGCCCGATATCAAACGGTGTCATTTTGAAAAACCTGCCAAAAGCGTGTTGGACATGCCCGAAATAGGGTTCCGTAGCCATTACGAAAAAATTAAGTAATACTTTTCTAAGGATTTCATATTTTGTACGGAATATTCCAAGTTTAGGTATATTTTATACCTTAGCCTGCTATTTACTCTTAAACTACTAATAATTCTCAAGCAAACTTAACCGTTATATTTTCCTTGTAAGTTTGATATACTTACTATCATCCTGTTTTTTTTTATTATTCTACCCACCGTTTTAAAAGACCTATCCAACGATACCCCACACTATAGGGTGGATGAGAAAAAAAAAACACATCCACTTTACGTAAACGGGAGGTACCCAAAAAAAAATTTTTTATTTTTTATTGTACCATTTTGTCGGTATAGTTTACATATATATCCGTGCAAAATTACAGCTTCCTAGCATTGATAGTCCCTAAGCAAAGCCGCGGACGGACAGACAGACAGACAGACAGGCATAGCGAAACTATAAGAGTTCCGTTTTTGCCATTTTGGCACCGGAACCCTAAAAAAGAACTGAAAAATGTGAGATTACTACCTTTACATTATCTATTCTGTGCCTTTACTTGTAAACTTTCATTATTTTATCCTATTTTTTCTTTCAAAATTACAGCTATAAAGCTGGAGACGGGGCCGGGACTGGGGCTTGCTAGTTAATTATTCCTATGAATACCTAAGTAATTGTATTTCAGGTTTCGAATGTAAGTACCTAGGTATAATATTTAGTGCACATATTTATTTATTTATTTATTTATTTATTTATTCATTTATAAGTCATGTTCATTACATTAGGTGACATATTATTAAATAGTAGGTACACGACACCCTGTTAGGGTATAAAAATGATAATCCTTAAACTATTTTACTCCAATAATTCATTATATCACGATTAGAGGAGTGATGTCATTAAAATACTAATGCTAATATAGGTAATAAGAATTTATTGTGAATTTTTGTAACTTAATTAGATTGAAATTTAAATGAAATTTAATTTTAATAATGTTCAATTATTATAAATGATGGTTATTGCTAAATGATGTTGATAACTAAATTGAAACCGGCAGGCCGGCGATTACCCGGTGTAACAACTCTACACAATATCGCTGACTGAAATGAAAATAAAAAAGGTATCGTTGTTTAACCTTAATTGGGCATGGCGAAAGTATTGAATTTAGGGTATTACAAAGATATGTATATTTTTTTTATGCAGGTAGAAGATAAAAACACCATACTAGTTTTTATATTTTTTTTTATTTTATATAAAAAAATAACGTGGGAATTATACGCCTTCAGGCCATTATAAGTCTCTGGTTTCCATCTACTAGATTTTTAAATAATTATTTTATTTACATTAATGTGCAATTTACACTGCCTTTAGGTCAGGCATCTTTAAGTGGAACTTTTTAAAACATGGAGCACCATATAAAGTGACCTGGCATATACCGCTGTTGAGGCCAGTTTTTCCACAACATTTTGCCTAAAGGATCCATATTATACGCAGGCTCTCTGTAGGTTCCTTGTAATGCTTCATCAGGTCTTGACTGTAGGGATTTTTCATCATAGGGCTCCAAAGGAAGTGGAGCTTCTGATATGCCTTGGCTGGGATCAATCAGGACTCGCCAGTAGTGACTCTCAGACAGGCTTAGGGGAAACACCCTTACAGCTATATATATTTATACCAATTAAAATATCATTATGCTCAGGCATATTATATTTTAATTGCTATAAATGCAGTTAGTGTTACTTGACATGATTGAATAAATATCATGATTTTATTATAATCAAGTTAGTAATACTAAACACTTAGTTAGAAACACTGGCATTTTCTTGGACGCTTTGTCTTGTACTGCTTCTTATTGACACAAATCGATGGACGGCTCACCTGAAATAAGATTTGAGTGTAAACAAAAAGGAAATCATACTGTAATATATTGAAAAATTTTAAAAAATATACTCACAAATAAAAATGTTATCTTCGGTATATCCGCATTTTTATTTGATCTTATTTCGCGTTGATCCAAACATTATTGTCCAGCATAAAGCTGTTATCTGACTGCTCGCTCTCTGAGGAGCTCATGAGCATACTGAGAGCTATATCCATATGATCGCTTCTAGAGAAGTCGAGAGATTTTTTGATCTGCAAGAATAAAATAACAACATGTATGGATAAATGTGATTTATTAAAGGTCTGAAGTATTATATTTCCCACACGGTGAAACTACCATCCTTATGCGGTCACAAGTACAATATTTCCCACAACTTTTAAAGGTCCGAAAATCACTGAAATACTACCGTAATCACTAAAATATAATTACGTGTATGTAATACAACTCAAAATCTATCGAATACAACTATTCAATAAAACTTACCGTATTTTTTCGTACGTATTCAGCTTTATTTTGTTGACACCAACTGACGTTTCTGACTTTGACATGTGTCAAACATGACATGTTTGCGTTTCGTTTCCCGATTTTATTTTGGGCACAGACAAATCAATACAGTTTTTATATTTGACACTAAGAGGGATATAGCTACCTTCAGAGCGATAACAGCATCGCAAAATATGAGTGGGAAATATACTCCTTATGCCCAATTAAGGGTTAAAAAATAAAAATCAATATGGCGTCGCATTGAGGCGGGAAAAATTTCGCGCCACAATATTTTTAACGCGAGACTTGGGGTGGCTAATTGGATTCCAGTTACAATAAACTCGGTAAAAAATGTGTTAAGGATATTATCCGGCTATAATAGATTATAGAGTGAGGCAAGTAAATGCTAATATTTATAATACAAGATGTTTTATAATGAATCCAGAATGTTAGCCATTAATTGAAAAAAAATATATATATATACTAGCTTTTACCCGCGGCTTCGCACGCGTAAACTATTCGGTCTGGTAGTTGCAATTGAAATTTTCGGGATTTTACAAAATTCCCCTGTAAATTTCCAAAATTTATATCGTGGTCTTCATTGAGGTTGTGTTGTGAATAACTGTGTGTGCTGAAATTTCAAAAATTTCCCTATCCAAATTCAAATTCAAAATTCAAATTCAAATCATTTATTAAAGAAAAAATTGCAAAATAATAATAATAATACAGGGACGTATGGGGTCCCTTAGTTACAAAACTATCCCGTGGGAATATCGGAATAAAAAGTAGCCTATGTGTTATTCCAGAGGTCCAGCTACCTACCTACATACCAAATTTAATGGCTCTAAGCCCAGTGGTTGTTATTTCGAGATTTTATCCCTAGGTATCCCGTGGGAATATCGGGTCAAAAAGTCGCTTATGTGTTATTCCAGACGTCCAGCTACCTACATACCAAATTTCATGACTCTAAGCAGAGCGGTTATTATTTCGAGGTTTTATCCCTAGGTATCCCGTGGGAATATCGGGTCAAAAAGTCGCCTATGTGTTATTTCAGAGGTCCAGCTACCTACGTACTAAATTTCATGGCTCTAAGCCCAGCGGTTGTTATTTTAAAATTTTATCCCTAGGTATCCCGTAGGAATATCGGGTCAAAAAGTCGCCTATGTGTTATTCCAGACGTCCAACTATCTACATACCAAATTTCATGACTCTAAACCCAATGGTTGTTATTTCAAGATTTTATCCCTATCCTGTAGGAATATCGGGGTAAAAAATAGCCTATGTGTTATTCCAGGTTATAAACTAACTTTTTGCCAAATTTTATTCAAATCCGTCCAGTTTCAGCGTGAAGAAGTAACAAACATACTCACTCACTCACTCACTCACAAACTTTCACATTTATAATATTAGTAGGATAGTAGGATTATAATGGCGCGAACATATCCCATTGGATCGCACTTGCGGTTCAAAGGAGCAATGCCGCCAGCGTCAGGGGAACTTCACAGCCAGATCTATGGACGGGATTTTCTTTTTATAATTTTACTTTTACTTAATTGTCGTTGCTTTTATTGAAATTAACTAATGGCATGTTGATGCATCACCAAATATATTATAACACATTTTTAGTCAAGATGTTTATTAGTCTTTTAAAAAAATGACCACGTTTTTCTTTTACTATGTTTTTTACTGCATCGTTCATAAATTAAGCCGGCAAGTACTAAATGATCCTTAAAATAAAATAAATAAAAAAGCCTATCAAACACTATCAATTCGCAATTATCCCCCCCTCCCCGCTCCCCCTTTGTCATACAAAAACTACAGGCGAATTAACTTCTTTAAGGCCTAATACATTATCAAGCCTTATACTTAAAGAAATACAGTTTAAAACGTGTCGGTTACTTATTTACGTTCTAACTGCAGTCAATATCAAGGACATTTCGTAATTATTCTGTTATTTCTCGTAATTGTCGCCACTTTTAGAAGAAGTAGCGTTTTGGTTCTCTGACTACGAATTTTCCGTATTAAATCTTTTTTTAATTAAGCACCTACTTTTAGGTACTCTTGGGTTTTGAGCATGTGAGAAATAACACTCGAAACTCGTACGTAATTCGTTTTTCTTTGAAGGAGAATACTTATTGTAAGAGAGCTTACATGACCAACAAAGCAATTTGATGGTATGTGTAAAGTTCTCAATCTGCATTGAACCCGCGTGGAAACTCCAGCCCAAGGCCTCTCGATCTGGAAGGAGGCCTGTACCCAGCAATGGGATGTGTATAGGCCGGAAGATAAATATGAATAGTGTGTAAGCAATAATATTTCTTTTTTTTTACTACAATTTATGTTTATTTCATAACAGAAAAGCACAGAGTTATTATAACACATATATGTCAGTCAGTTGTCACGTGGATGTCAATGCAAATTGCAATTCCGTAGTTAACGGTTTATCCTTTGCCGTCGATGAGGTACTTTTAGCTGCTTTAAGTACAGGAAACCCGATTATGCTTACGCTCGCATAACAGGTAGTACAGTTTTTAGGGTTCCGGAGCCAAAAGGGCAAAAACGGAACCCTTATAGTTTCGCCATCTCTGTCTGTCTGTCTGTCCGTCCGCGGCTTTGCTCAGGGTCTATCAATGCTAGAAAGCTGTAATTTTTCACGGATATATATATATATATCCGCCATCTCTGTCTGTTTGTCTGTCCGTCCGCGGCTTTGCTCAGGGTCTATCAATGCTATAAAGCTGTAATTTTTCACGGATATATATATTATATATATATAGCGGACGGACAGACAAACAGACAGAGATGGCGAAACTATAAGGGTTCCGTTTTTGCCCTTTTGGCTCCGGAACCCTAAAAACTGTACTACCTTTTATGCTTTTTTATATATACGTATATATATATATATATATATATATATATATATATATAGATATATATATATATATATATATAAAACTATGCCGACAAAATGGTACAATAAAAAAATATTAAAAAAATTTTTTTACTGTACCTCCCATAGACGTAAAGTGGGGGTGATTTGTTTTTCTCATCGAACTCTAAAGTGTGGGGTGTCGTTGGATAGGTCTTTTAAAACCATTAGGGGTTGCTAAAACGATTTTTCGATTCAGTGATTTTTTTGCGAAATATTCAACTTTAAAGTGCAAGTTTTCATTAAAATCGAGCGTCCCCCCCCCCTCTAAAATTTAAACCAGTGGGTGGATAAATTTGAAAAATCAGGATAGATCAAACTTCCAAGGAAAACTATAACGGCTAAGTTTGCTTGATAATTATTAGTAGTTTATGAGTAAATAGCAGCGTAAGGTATAAAATATACCTAAACTTGGAAGATTCCGTATAAAATACGAAATCCTTTGAAAAATATTACTTATTTTTTTCGTAATGGCCACGGAACCCTATTTTGGGCGTGCCCGACACGCTCTTGGCCGGTTTTTTTTTTAATACGTCTGGCGACGCACCTTATGGATTCCTGCGTCTTTTATAAAGAACTAAATATTTGAAATAAAAAAATAAGTTAAAAATAAGACAAAACTCTAGATCAAATCTTTATAAAGTAGGTACGTTCGGCTTTTATATATGTATAACTAACACTTAGATTAAGTCAAACTAACAACATATGTGTCTAAGAAACATGAAATAAATGGATTTAATTTTTTTTTTTTTTATGGCAGCAACCATAATTTTATTAGACATACATTTGAAAGCAAAAAACCGGCAATAAGATAAATGCAAGACTGTATAATATATTTGTGGCTCTTAGTTACTTAATTGTCGTGTACGACGTGACTTGTAACAAATACTAACAGCTAGAAAAAAAACATGCAAACAGTGGACAATAATAGCGTAATTTTTCCAGAAAAAAAAACTGTTTTTTTAATTCCAAGTCATAGAATAAGCGTTACGGCTACGGACCCTGGAAACCTTTTTCTATGAATCTCCACTCTCTCCACACGACCTTCAATCAACCTCATGTTGTCTCAATCGAAAACAATTAACTTTTTAGGATAAACAAACTAAAACAAAAACTAATAGTGAAGGGGTCGGCCCTACAATCCGAACATAATGGCAAACTGGCCACAAATTAAAAGCTATGGCTGATAGTGGACGCGTCTCTATGCCTGCTTAGTTACTTACAATAATTTAAAAAAAACGATTTTAACTTTTCTTTAACAGCTCTGTGGTAAATATAGACATAAAACGCGGGAATCAAAAACTTTTTAATTTAGTTTCATATTTTATTGTTCGTGTTTTTTAAGTGATGTTCGATACGTTTAAAGCACAATTTAAATTACAATGGAGGCAATATTTAGTAGCATCGTTAGGTAAGTATTTTAGTATCTAGTGTTAATAAATTTACAGGACCACAAACACCTAAAAATATTTAGAACTTTTACTGACTCTGTTACTTACACTTAGTTTATTATAATACTTAACTGAAAACATCACTACCCAGTATAGTCGCTAAGTGACTAAATTAAATGAAGATGAGATGAGACAGCGTGTCGTCTCTCTCTGGTAGTACCTATAATAGTTGAGAGCATTTCAGTTATTTCTATCTGACCACTTATCTGACAAATTTACACCAAACATGTCTTATAGTTCTTCCTGTAATGTATTGGTACGTAACGAATCATATTCTTTACTTTTTCGAAATTTTTGGCCCAACTGAACTTTTTTTTGTATTGTATAACTCTATCTCTATATAACATAAAACATAAAAATAACAGTTTACATTGAGATAATGATATTGTACAAAGGCGAATTTATCCCATAAGGAATCTGTTCCACTTAACCTATGGTTTCCAGATAAATTATCATAATTTAAATTACATTTGAAAAATGCCCGAGCATTATGAAAAATGTCCGATTTATCACTTGGTCCACAACATGTACAAATTCATTCAGAACAGTGCCCGCTCTAGCCCTTGATCAAGGTAGAGCGAGACAGTCTACACCGCTTTCGCGCCTTTTTCACAAAAGGGGCCATCTAAATTTTATTTTGTACTGGACCCTGGAAAATGGTGCCCCTTGCTATCTGGTGCTTTCCTACGCTCTTCTTGCTCTACCCAGGGCCGGTGATAATTCAGGGAGTCAGCACTTAGCCCCTATTTCACCATCCATTGATTAAATTTATCTGACGGATAAATGTGATGCCCTCTCTGTTTGTTTTGTTCGAATAGACGGAGAATGCATCACATTTATCCGTCACTTAAAATTAATCAATGGGTGGTGAAACAGCCCCTTAGTCTTGTTGTGATAGTGTGTGCAAAGAGTCCTAAGTGTTCTTTTTCAGAAGTTGCTTACGCAACTTTGTCGAGCGCTATGTTTCGTGTATCGAAGTACAATCTGAGTTGCAAAGTTGAATACATTGTTAAAGAATAATTCATCACGAATGTATCATAGTCAGTTTTAAATAATGTCAAAGTAATGTCACATTTTTAATTATACTTTACTTTATTAGTTATTACTTTATTCAAGGTGTAGTAATGTAATATTAACCTGTGTAACTTTACGGTTGTTGTATTAGCTAAGTTTTCATTTGTAATCAGCCATATTGCCGTTTGTAAAATAAACATTAAAACATTAAAACATATACATAAGTAATACAATTATCCTTTCAGATAATTCCTCGCCCTCTTAGATTAGACATTAGCTATGTACCAACGGTTAATAGTTAATGACCTTAGATGGTGATTTTGAAAAAAATATAATATAGAACCAACGACCTGTACAGAGTCGTTGCTACAATTTCTAAAAGATGGATTTTTGGATAAAATTGCAAAGGCGATTTTTTTTCACCTAAATCATAATAGGTAGAATCGGTAGAACTTTCATAACGTACCTACCCTGTTTTTGACATAGTGCGTCGACATGAATAATAAGGGATATTTTCTAGATATTATTCTTGATTTTTTTAAACTATGATTAATTTTACAGTAGGATGTCAAAATTTGCGGGGCCTGGAAAATGTTTAGAGGATTCGCGGTTGCGACGTAAGAATCTCCAAGCTAAATGGTCCTCTCGTCCACTTACATGCACAATAATGTAGATATCTCACTCACGTTTGTCAATTGCGCTTGTTTCTTTTTATATTTGTACAATAAAGACTTTGCATACACACGTACTTACAACCTGTATACTCTGTCGAAGGATAATTATTTACACGCTCAGTTCCTGCTCTGATTACTATGTGTATATCTATTTGTTGTATAACCTTTTAAAGCAGTCAGTACAACAGAATTAATTAATAAAATTAACTAAGGTAGGTATTTTACATTATAGTCTGGCTACAATATTTTTTACCGAGTATGGGTAGTCTCTGCAAAGACGGTTATTGAGCTGGTTGGATTTTTTATTCTTATTCATTGCATTGGATCTAGATTTTTCGCTTTTAGGTATGCTAACTGAACTTTTTCTGCTACCGACTAACATTATCATTCATTATGGTAAATAATGGAGCCACTGGGAATAGATTAAGAAAACATTAAATGTAGTGTCAGATATATTGACCGTAATTAATTGAGGCTAAATTCAAGATCAACAAATTTAACTTTAACAACATCAAAAACCGACTTTCTTAAAAACTTTAAATAAAAATTAAAAAGGTAAAAATAAGTTTGATAGTCCACAAGTCTGTTAAGTATCATAAACCTTAACAGTCAGGACCCATTCAAAATCATGAGTAGCTAAAAAATTCCCAGTAGTAATGGTGCATGGTAATGTTGCTACAATAAAAAAAAATCGTATGCATATTTTCTTTCGAGGACGCCATTTTGAAATTTACCCATATAGGTACCCTATGTCACATCGACACTTTTGACGAACTAATGATACCTCACATGTTGAAAACCGCCAAGCCGTTTAGGCTACAGAGAAGACCAAAGAAATAGTCATACATACATACATACCTCGAAAAACAAAACCCTCCTTAGGGCACTTGGTTAATAAAAAGGGCAAAAGTAGGCGACCGTCCTATTCGAGTCGCACGTGAAGTATACCAGTAATAGTAAAAGGCGCGCATGTTGCTGTGTACCTTCAGTGACGTCATTGATCGATAGAGTATACTTAGTGTTATGTTTGATGAGCAGCAAGCTACGGAAGCCTGTGCACGGGCATGTCGATGGGCTGGACGTCGCCGGTGCTGCCAATGCTGCGCGGACCCGGCAGCCCGCTGCCCGCGCCGCCCACCCTGGCGCAGGAGTCCTGGGTGGGCTCGCTGCTCGTGCTGGGTGGCCTCCTCGGTGAGTCCATACCAAGACTCATACTCTGAATAACGATCCTAATGCCACCTAGTCATCGAAATGATGAACACAGAAAAAAAAGAGTCCTCGATCTAGGTACTCGCAAACAGGTAAAGATATCGATACAGCAAAAGTAAACGACCTTAGTGTTAAGTCAATAAAGTCGCGAACACATATTTTCGTAACTTTGGCCTTATCGATCTCATTGTAGTTTACTATACATCTGTTTGTGATGACTTCGTAAATCGGACATCAATCTATAAAAAACGTCTCTGACTGCCGCCAGTAATTCGAAGTTAACTGAGAAATATCAGTAAATAATACGACATTAAAATTAGCATTTACCTCTGTGTTCTTTTTAGGTCTGGTCTCCTTAAAATAATTAAGTTAATGGGTTAAGTTTAGGTAAGTGATTCACTTTACTGACTTAACTCCGGCTTCCCACAGGCCCCCTAATCACGGTACCTCTGTCGAAGTACGTCGGCCGCCGCTGGATCATCATCGGCACTAACCTGCCGCTGTTACTGGGCTGGCTGCTGGCTGGTGTGGCCACTTCGCTGCCGACCCTGTATGCGGCAAGGATCATGTGGGGGTGTGCGACCGGAATGATGTTTGCTACCGTGCCTATATATATTGGGGAGATTGCTGAGGTATTATTGCGTGTGAGAATGCTCTATCGTACTTTGGTATCACTGGTGTTCACAAAAGCGTTTGATTCTCCTACAAACATAACGTGCAAAATTCGTTAACAATCGATCACATGACTTTTCATTGGCATACCTGTTATTCTGTCACAAAACCTTTCTATTGACTATTAGGTAAATAAATACGTCAGTATAGTCGACATTGTAAAATTTTATAAAAAAAAGTTTTAATACCAAAAATACATTTTCAATACACTTTTTTGGTTGACGGTAATTGATTATTCCCTTATTCCGAGTAAAATTGAAGTTGTAAGTTTCGTTTTCAATATCATTTCGTCATTTGTTTTTTTCATCAGCTTCTAATGACTCTTTAAACGTCGTCGTTTTCAGGATAAAATCCGCGGCGCCCTCAGCGCTCTATTCCTGCTCTTCATCAACGTAGGCTTCCTCCTGGCGTATGCTATCGGCCCCTTCACCTCTTACTGGGGCCTAACGGCGGCCGGGGGGATTCTCTCCCTGTTCTACTTGCCCTGCACTTGGTTCATACCTGAGACGCCTTTCTACTTGGTTTGGAAGGGTAAGTTAGACTTTAAGAACAACTTTAACTAATTGTTTTATTTAGGCGCTACTTGGCAGAGAACTTTAACAATGTCACGCAGTTTTTTACAAGGCAAGGATTTTTTTTGTAGTTACTTACCAACATTAACATCAAACTTTAAACTTAGGTACTTACCCAGTTTGCTTATTTTGCTTACTTTACTAACATTACTTTCGATTTTAAGTATGTATCGATAAAGACAATATCGGTTAATTGGAAAGTTAACATTGGACTCAAAAACTCAAGCTCTAAGAAAATCGAGATCTCAAAATACTCACGCAAACAAAAATAAATTGAAAAACCGGTCAAGTGTGAGTCAGACTTGCGTAATGAGTTCACAACTTCATGGAACACGTAGGGGTTTAAAATAATAAAGTTTATTAGTTAAACTCCTTTGACTATTTAAGTATATTTTATTGTTTTTTTGAGCAATAACCATTATTGTGTTGAGATCACGTCCAGTCAAGTGCAAAAATAATATCACTTCGAACCTATCACTAGTTTATGGTGAAAACATGCTTTAATTTAGATAAGTGCCTTTACTTTTACTTTTTTTTATCTTTTACTTAGCATCCCCTAGTGCCACTAATTTATTTTGCTTGTACTCGTAAGTCATTTTTGTGGAAAATTATTTAGATTTCAGTATATTTCTGGATTGGATTAAAAACATCTTGCCTTCAATACGCTCTTGGGTTTTAACAGTAACCAAGTACATTGTTGAAACAATGCTACGCATTTCAGTCACCAGACTACACGGTACGTTTGCAAGTTGCAAGTCACTTATAAATACCATTAAGTATGTTTACGGTCGCAAGGTCAGTATTGAGATCAGATGATGAAGTGTAGCCAGCAATAGATTTAAACACGTGAACGACACTTTTCGCCTGGTCACTCTGTCCTTGATGGTCAATGCTTCTGCTAACATAGCAAGTATTAACCGTTTTATAGTTACTAATGTTTTTCTAAGCGCCGAGAGCCACATTGTCACCTTATAAAAAATATATTAAAGTGCGATGATTAGAAATTTTAGAGATTCGCTGTCATCTAGACTAGAAACTTTAGAAGAGGCACGTGGAGCCATAAGTTGGAAAAACCCTGCACTAATGTGTTCAAGTATCAATTTGGTACTAGTCTAATTCTAACAGTAGGGTCACCCTGTAAGTAGCTACATCCATAATGTAGGCAGTTTTCTCCTTGTAAGGCCCACATAATAAGTACTATATTTTGATTATAGGTAGGTCATAGCAAGTAGCAACTTTTATTGGTTGTGATTACGTAAGTTATAATTATGCATGAGCAAAACTTGTCGTGGGTCTTAGGAGGATAATATACTAGATTGCAACAACGCCCACCCCCTGCTTGTAGTTGTTGCAATAAAACCACTAACAATGTAAATTACGATTAAATAGGCTGGATCATATTTTTTGAGAAGACTAAAGCGGCCTACGGTCTGCATCCAGGGTCTACCCAAGAACTCATCATCATGATGAACCGGCAGACGTCAACCCGTTCCCGGTTGCCCGTAACTCTCACGATCTATCTAGTGGGAAGCCTGCCAATGCTTCGTCTTCTGGTTCGTGGTCGCCACTAGAGGACTTTCTTCTCCAACGGTTACCTGTTCTTCGAGCGATGTGGCCCGCCTATTGCCACTATTTGCCACCTCAACTTGCATATTCTCCGAGCTATGTCGATGACTTTAGTTCTACCCAATAATTCGTTATTTATTTGGAATTCCTTTTTTCCCACCAGGACACCATGATGAAGCTCTGCAAGTCCTCCATCAGCTCAGAGGCAAACCGAAAGATGCCGTTCAGCCGGAACTGGACGGTCTGAAGGCCATGGTGGCTCGGGAGTTCAAGGTCGAGCCCAGGATCCAGGACCTCTGGGCTACACGTGGAAACGTCAAGGCTCTTGGTTAGCTAGTCCTGCTAATATTATAAACGTGAAAGTTTGTGAATATGTGTGTGTTTCTTACCCTTCAAACTAAAATGGCTTAACTGAACACGCGAAACTGAACTTCCAAACTTTTACATTTATATTTAGATAATAGATAAATTAGTAGGATACCACACTGTTTAACCAAGGACATCACAGCTTTAGCCAACTTTGGCGGGGTTGACAAAATTAAACAATTTTGTTAAAATCAATGATTTAATCAAATATGTGTTAAATTTTACTTTTTTCCGATCCTGAACCTTGGTGCATATACCCAGGTATCTGCGTGTTCTTGGCGATGCTGCTGCAGCTGTCCGGGATCGATGTGCTGCTGTTCTACATGGAAGAGTTGCTGGTGAAGGTCGGCTCCAGCATGACGGCATCCGACGGAACCATTCTTATGGGCTGCGTGCAGGTAGACTTTGATCTTTGAGACACACACAGAACATACCCGATTCCTCGGCTTCTTGTTTCGCAGAATTCTTGTTTCATCGAATTATTGTTTCGACGGATTCTTGATTCATCTAAATGCTTCAGTTACCTACAAAACAAGAATTCTACCAATAACTAATCAAATTATATAATAATAGTTAAAACTATTTAACTCAGTAGATAGACTAGTTGAGATGAAATTGTGCATGTTATAACTTAATGATATTTTGACTTTGATTTTAATAATATAACTCGTCCTGTCAGGTCATAACCAGTTGCATCACACCTTTGGTGGTGGACCGACTTGGAAGAAAGTTGCTCATGTGGACCACTTCGCTTGGACTTACCATTTTCCTGGTAAGTTATCTGTGTATACTCAAAACCTGTGTTATCTCCTGTGATATTTATTTCTTCTAGAAATGAAGTTTTAAAAATCGTAATTATTAAATTTCAGTAGACACTGTTGTGTCATCTCATCTTGTTATATAACCATGATGGACCCAAATTACAATGTTCTTAGTATTCAATGTAGTTTGCGAAAAATATGAATCAACGTTTCAGAATGCAGCTGTTACTGTGTATGTAATGTTATAATTAATCTCTTATATTCGACCAATAGGTGTGAATGTTTGTTAGGAATTTTACTAACGCCATCTGTTTAGAACCATTGACGTAATCGACTTTGTACTCAATCAAAAGTTTAAGCTGTAGTCTCTAGATCACGCTAGGTGGCACCAGTATCCATTCGTTAATGTGACATCTCGCGTCTTGACATGAGAAACTGAAATGAATGTATCAAATTACGTCAAAATGTGAGACTCTTTCTTAGATTGTTTGTATTATAAATGATAATCCAGGGTAATTTAGAGTCAACATTTATTTAATACAGATACTCGTAAAGTTTTTGTAAATTGTATTACTTACAAACTACAAATAATCTACTGCAATCTACAAAATAGTATTGTCATACATTTGTGAATAATAATCATTAGAGGCACTTTGCCTTTTACAGTTAAATTCGTTGGTTACACACACCGGTCGCTGACCTCTATATTTATCACCGCGATACAAAATTCCGTATTTCTTAACCTCCACCAAAACATCGTTTAAACAAGAACATTGCCACGGATTGTCGTCAAAGAAAAATTGCGATAATCTCACCCCAGAATTCCATAGCTCCAAGTAAAAATTATCTTGCAAATAAGTAAATCTGTTCCCAGACAAATTTAGTATCTTCAAATTTGTACCTCGAAATGCATTGACTGGCACCGACTCTATACGATTCTTTGACAAATCAACATTATTTAGATGTTGCAAATTACGAAACAGAGATTCCGGAATAACTTTGATTTTATTCTTATTCAAAAATATCAGTTGTATGTTCTTCAAAGGTTTGAAGATGTCTCCGTGGATTTTTTCAATTGAATTGGCGACGAAATTTAAGTTTTCTAATTTTATTAAATGCCTGAAGATTTTAGGGTTGGATAATGAAGTTATTTTGTTGGTGGACAGAATGAGATGCTTCATGGTCTGTAAGTTAAGACGCGTGGCGAATCGAGGCACTTGATTAAGCGAACATCTGTCTAGATTCAAGAAATCAAGGTTCTCAAATGCTGCCAGCATTAAGTCAGGGGTATTACTCATGTCATTTCTCGAAAAGTCAATTGACTGTATCTGACGACTTTGACCGAAGATATACGGATTTAAATTCTTACCCAAAATGGCATTGCTGGATAAATCTACATGTTTTAATTTTTTCAACGGATCAAAAACACCCAGTTCAAACTCTTCAAACCTGTTTCCTTTCAAATCTAGCATTCTCAACTTCGGTTTCTGATCAAACAGACCAAGCGGAAACTTGCTGAGCATATTATATGAAAGGTTCAAGGCTTGAAGCTTCTTAAAACCGTCGAGTACACCTAGTTTTAGTCTCCGAATCTTGTTGCTGCTTAAATCGATATATTCCAAAGCTGGTAGGTGGTGGAAGGCCTCTAATTCTACATCGGTGATTCTGCAGTCTCGTAGAGTGATGCCGGTTGTTTTTTTGTTTTCTGAGACGAGACCACGAACGAGGATGTGGTCGGTTGGACCGGCAGTGCACACCACATCGGTCTCGTGGTGGGTGACACAAGTCGGGTCTGCTCTTATGACAGCAATGAACAGTAGAACGATGCATGCTGCGCGAGCCATACCTGAAAAGTCACGACCATTTTAAATACGTGTAGTATGTAGCCAAGAAATGTAGAAAAGAATGCAAAAACTACCTACTATACGTTATGGTGTATGTATCTTTCTAGTTATGTTAATGTTTGATATGATGTTGATAAGCAGAGCTGTGAGCTCAAACGTATTTTGCCAGTAAAAAAGGGAGTAATTTGGACTTTCGCTAAACAAAAACCTGATTAGCATTTGTATTAATAAGTTAGAAAGATTACAGAATACACAAGTAAGCAGCTACAAAAAAGTTAGTATTAAAAAAAAACAAGTTTTTTTTCTCACAACTTTACGTACCTACCGAATACTCGTATTACAACTTAAGCTTGTAAAATAACTTTATTTTGTAAATTGCGAACGAACACATTGAATCACAAAAAATAACAAACATTTAGTAGGATGATTCAATCATCACTTTTGTTTATATAATGGCTTAAAAAAGCGTAACACAGTTTAAACAAGGATTTTTTTTTCCTAAAATATCAAACGACGTATGAGGTGACTTTCAAGTTAGTCACCTCATACGTCGGTTGATTTATCGATCTTCGTCGCTTAATTTAAGTAAAACAAACTTTGCTTAACCAACAGTGAACGAGCTACCGGTCCGGTTTCCTTGCTATTAATGATAATCAGTTGGTAGTCGAGTTACTTATTTATTCAACGAACATATTTCTCGTAAAATTAAGGCGATTTTCCACCGCAAAGGCGAGACGAGAATTGAAATTTGTATGGCGGCGCCCGCGGCGTCTCGAGGCGGGCGCGCGAGAATGCATATTTAGGGATGTTTGGTAGCAGGTAAGTAAAACACCCTAATTGAATGTATAGAAGAAAGAAGAGGTTATTTACAAAAATGATCCAATATATCAATATAAACAAAGCGCAACTAGTGCGAGGTTCCCGGAGGACAGAAACGTTCGCCGCGTCGTTAAGTTCGCCGCGCTCTCGCTCTAAATGAGCGAGAGGATGCGTGAGCTATGCAACGCTCGGATCTCTCGCTCGCGTCTCTACAAAACTCCGCGCGGCATCGTCTTCTCTTTTCTGCGCGCGGCTGTCGAGGAGTGAACATGTCGTAGCTCCGATGTACTTCGAGTGAAGCGTGTCTCCGCTCTCCGAAGTACGACGACGAAGATTCCTCGAGGCTTGAAGATGAAGATGTAGAATACTGCGATGATCTTGCACGAGGAAAACAAACAAACTGTTCTTCTGAGAACATAACAAACTGTCCTTCTGAGGACACACTCGATCTTATGATCGTGGTTTCTCAACAACGTCTCTTCTTAAACGACGTCAATCACCTACAGGGTTCCCTTCAAGCGAAGCGTACCGGCAGGCGGATAGTGCGGCCTCGGCGAGTGGTTCTGCTTGCGGTTGTGTAGGTTGTTGGTTGTCGTTTCCTGGGTTTTGTTGTTGCAGGTTTGGTTTTGTTGTTTCAGGTCGTTTGTTAGTTTTGTTGTTTGTTTTTCGCTCGTGCTCGATGTATTTTGCTTGTTGCAGATAGTCGGTGTTGTAGCTGTAGGTATAGGTATATCTTGCTCGGCGATAGTGTAGGCAGGTTTGAGTCGGTCTATTGAGATGATTGTTTGCCGGTTAGGTAGTTGCAGGGTGAAATCTTGTTGTCTCGTTTCAGCACGCGGTAGGCCGTCGTAAGGTGCTTGTAGCGGCTTCTTTACGGCGTCTATGCGTACGTATACGTAATAGGTTTCGTGTTGCTGTGTGGTTGTTTCGGCATCGGTCTTAGGTTGCGTATTGAGTCGCGCAGCTGATCGACGTAGGCGGAGTCTAGTGTGACGTCATCGCGGTCGGTGATAAGAAATCACCGGGTAAGCGTACGTTGCATCCGTAGGTGAGTTGGGCTGCGCTTACACCGGTGTCACTTCGCATCGCGGCGCGTACTCCGAGTAGGACTGTAGGTAGCTCGTCGATCCAGCTTCTTGCGGTCTGCAGTCTTGCTTTTAACGCGGCTTTCAAAAATCGGTGCCAGCGTTCAATGATGCCGTTACACTGCGCATGGTATGGCGTTGTGCGCGTTTTTTCGATGCCGAGTAAGCGAGAGAGAGATGCGAATACTCGGCTTTCGAATTGGCGTCCTTGGTCGGTTGTTATTGTTGCTGGGCAGCCGAAGCGGGAGATCCAGCCTTCGTAGACGGCTTTGGCGACGTCTTCAGCTGAGATTTCACACAGTGGGTATGCTTCGGGCATCTTGTTGCACGATCGATCATTGTCACGAGGTAGCGATGACCGCTGGCCGCGGTAGGTAGCGGGCCAACGATATCGACGTGTACGTGCTCGAATCGCTCGGTTGGCGGGAAAATCGATGGTCGACTCGTTGTATGGCGCTGCACTTTAGCGCGTTGGCACTGTACGCATACTTTTGCCCACTTGCCGATGTCCGCGTTCATTGAGGGCCAAAAGTAGCGTTGCGCAATTAATTTTCGTGTAGTGTTGATTCCGGGATGACTGATGTTATGTACTGCGTTGAATGCGATGCGACGGTGTTCTTCAGGTAGGTATGGACGTATATGTGGAGTTGAGGTTTCGCAATATATTTTGAATGTTCGACGCGGGCAGGGTGACTTGCTTGATGGATAGGTTGCTCTGTAGAGTGAGTGCTTGTATGGTATCGCTGTCTCGCTCTTGAGCTTCTGCAAGTTGCTTGTAGTCGATTGGTGATGGACAAGTGATTGCTTCGACGCGTGATAAGGCGTCCGCGGCAGCGTTTTGCGACCCACTAACGTGACGAATGTCAGTGGTAAATTCGCTAATGAAAAGTAGCTGGCGGGTGCGTCTCGGTGATTCGCTGTTTGTACTTGTCTTTGTGTAGGCGAATGTTATCGGCTTGTGGTCGGTGAAAATGATTATTTCGCGTCCCTCGAACATCTTGCGGAAATGCTTGACAGCCATGTAGATAGCGAGTAACTCTCGGTCGTAGGTACTGTAGCGTGTCTGAGCGTCGGTAAATTTCTTCGAAAAATATCCGAGTGGTTGCCACGAGTTGTTTACGTACTGATTGAGAGCGGCTCCGGCTGTTTTGTCGCTGGCATCGCAGAATATGGCAAGTGTCGCATGGTGAGACGGATGAGCGAGTAAAGCGGCGGTTTTTATGCTGTCTTTACACGCTTCATACGCTTGCGTTGCTTCGGCGGTCCAGTCGATCTGCGTTTTGTCGCGTTTCTTGACGTTATGTAGGTATTTATTTAGCGGCGCTTGAATGGTGGCGGCGTCTTTGATGTTTTCGCGGTAAAAATTGATCATACCGAGAAAACGTCGCAGCTCTTCCACTGTTTGCGGCTTCGGAAAATCGGTGATCGCTTGTACCTTTGTTTGAGGTGGTTGTATTCCTCCGCCGAGACTTGATGACCGAGGAATTTAACGGTAGGCTGGCCGAAAACACACTTGGACGGGTTGATGGTGATGCGTATTCTTCAAGTCGCTGTAGTACGGTGCGTAGGTGTTTTCGGTGCTCTTCCTCGTCATTTGATGCCACAAGTAGGTCGTCGACGAAAGGGAATACGAAGTCAAGTTCGCGCAGTACTTCGTGAATAAAGCGTTGGAACGTCTGGCCGGCGTTCTTGAGACCTGGGCACATGCGCGGAAATTCGAAGAGTCCGAATGGGGTGATGATTGCAGTCTTCTCCACGTCTTGTTCGCTGACTGGCAGTTGCTGATATGCGCGATTGAGGTCGAGAGTGGAGAAAATTTGCTTCCCGCGCGTGTTGGTGGTGAAATGCGCGGTATGCGCGGTATGGGATACCGATCAGGCTTGGTAATGGCGTTGAGCCTTCGGTAATCGCCACACACGCGTAAGTCACCATTTCTCTTCGGCACGACGTGAAGAGGTGATGCCCAAGGGCTTTTGCTTGGTCTGCATAGGCCTTGTTGCATCATGTTCTGGAATTCTTTTTTCACGAGTTCGTAACGATGCGGTGCAATGGGGCGTGGCCTACAGTGAAGGGGCGGCCAGTGGTTTCGATGAAATGTTCGACTGGATGTTTCGGCGATAATTTCATCGATGTCAGTCGAGTGGCTCCAGGAAATTCGGCGAGGATGTTGTGGTACGCATCTTGCACGTCTATGCTGCGAACGGTAGGTATTTGCGCAGCGCAGATCTGTGCGTTTGTTGCGAGGTGCGTCTTGCCATCGATGAGTCTGCGGTGTTTAATGTCGACTATTAATTCGTGGAATTTTAGGAAATCGGCACCCAAAATCGGCTTCGACACGTCGGCGATGATAAATTTCCATCGGAACGATCTACGGAGGCTGAGGTCGAGATCGAGTGTCTTCTCACCATATGTAGGTATGACGGTGTTGTTGGCGGCGTAAAGTTGAAATGGCAGCGGTTGTTCACGTGAGCCTTTTCTTTTAGGTAGCACGGAGATGTTGGCTCCAGTGTCGACCAAAAAGGTGAGCTTCGTTTTCCTGTCGGTCACGAAGAGGCGGTGTGATGAGTCAAAAACTGCGGATTCCGCTGCAGCCAACGTTGCTGTTAGGTTTTCCGACGGCTTTGGTATGGGCTTGAAGCTGCAAGGTGGTGTGCAGTTCTTCGCGGACATGCATCGCGATGGTGATGTTGGCAGTATGGCATGGGCGAGGTCTTGCTTCTTCGGTTTCTCGTCCGAAACGGCGGCGAGGGCGACTGCTATGGTCTGCTGTCTGCTTCGGAGCGTAGCTCGACGATTTCTTGCTGATTCTCTTACTCGTCGATGAGAAATTGCGTGTCGACGGTTGATGGATGTGGATGAGCTGGTGGCGGAGCTTGAGGCTTCTGTACGCCGGCTTCAGCTGCGGTGTGAGTCATCTTCAGAAGGTTGATGTTCTTCACGGTCACCACTTTAGGGATGTTTGGTGGCAGGTAAGTAAAACACCCTAATTGAATGTGTATATAGAGAAGAAGAGAGTTTATTTACAAAAATGATCCAATATATACAATAATACAAAGCGCAACTAGTGCGAGGTTCCGGAGGACAGAAACGTTCGCCGCGTTCGTTAAGTTCGCCGCGCTCTCGCTCTAAATGAGCGAGAGGATGCGTGAGCTATGCAACGCTCGATCTCTCGCTCGCGTCTCTAAAACTCCGCGCGGCATCGTCTTCGCTCTTTTCTGCGCGCGGCCGTCGAGGAGTGAACATGTCGTAGCTCCGATGTACTTGGAGTGAAGCGAGTCTCCGCTCTCGAAGTACGACGAAGATTCCTCGAGGCTTGAAGATGAAGATGTAGAAATACTGCGATGATCTTGCACGAGGAAAACAAACAAACTGTTCTTCTGAGAACATAACAAACTGTCCTTCTGAGGACACACTCGATCTACGCGATCGTGGTTTCTCTACAACGTCTCTTCTTAAACGACGTCAATCACCTACAA
>NC_133496.1:5116348-5116980 GCF_025370935.1 Choristoneura fumiferana | reverse complement strand
AACCGGTCAAGGAGGTGGAAAAGCTAATTTTTGCTTGCATTGGTTTCTTTACTCAGTACTGTTTTCTGGAATTTTGACTTTAATTTTGAGTATATGACAGTCATTTTACGTTGGTATCTCTCCATTTCTCTGTTTGTGTCTCTCTGTGTGTATTTTTAAATGAATAACATCTGTCACAGCGATTTCCGTAAAATGTCTGTACAATTATATTTATTATCTTTCTTTAACTATTTAAGTTGTTTCGTTTATGCACTCGCTTTTAGCCATGCAGAGGCCTTATTATTTAATGCATTCGCCATCTCTTTCTACCCTGTTTTTGAACCATGTGACAGAAAACAAGTGGTCAAAATGATTACTGATTCCACGTGTGTTAAGCCAATAAGATCTCAGAGTTAGACATACCCCGTCGGTTCTTGGCTACAAAACTAACGCAATCGTCTATAAGTTACGTAGACGATTACGTTAGTTTTGTAGCCAAGGCTTACCCAGCTAGTCTTCAGTTTTAGTAACTTTAAAAAGTACGGTAGTCCGACCTTGACAGTCTCCCTGCTCCCCTGAGTCGAGTTTGTACTATTACTTATTCTGTGGTCGGGTGCACTTGTTTATAGCCTAACGAGACGACCCGCCCGATC
>NC_133496.1:5093242-5116248 GCF_025370935.1 Choristoneura fumiferana | reverse complement strand
TTGTTTTATATTGAATCGGAAAAACATAAAGTACTTAATGAAATCCATCAATTTCACAAACAAAATTTTAATTACGAGAGTTACCTACGTTTTTAAAATTCGCCTGTAGTGTTTTGCACACTACTGCCTTTCTCTTCTTAAATCTGAAAACAACAGGGTTCTATATATTTTATGACACGGTGGTATGGCAAGTGATATTAAGACAAATTAAACTATAGGAAACGTAGAATTCGAAGAGCGGATTGTTGAATCCCACCAATTACATTAGTTTTCGTGTTCAACCCGCTCACCCTGAAATGTGACCCCTCATCTCCTCCGCTTAATTTCTTTCTGCTCCTTCTATAGAATCGCACCCTTAGCGAAAAATGCCCAACGATTAAAGCCACCCACGAATGTTTGACATTTGCGGAACAATAACTTTTGGTATTTAAATTACATGATAAATGCCACGACAATATTGACTCTTCTTCCAACAAAACCGGAAAAACTTCGTTTTGACACGGCTTAAAATACTTCGGGTAAGTATGTAAATGAAAACGGGCCTATTTTGAACGAATTAAGGTTAGGGGTTAGATTTTATCATTACAGCCTATATATACGTCCCACTGCTGGACATAGCCCTCCTCTCAGAATTAGCGTGGACCTAGTGCAGGTTGGATTTTAGTTTACCGTAAGTTCGTCTATAAATGTAATTTCGCACACGAATTCGTAAAACTCCAATACCTTATACTTAATGTATAAAACACTTTTCAATATTATAATAATATAATAACCCTCGCTCCGAGTCATTTCTGGTGCAAAGGCTGTCCATAGCTATCCAACGTGGAAATCCGCGAGCGTTATGGGCACATTTGTGCCGGGAGTTGCGAGGGGCGAGTTATTTGACTAGGTTATAGTTTTAATACTTAATCTGTGATTTGTAATTTGACTAATGTTTTTTACATGATTAAACGATATAATTTATTTTATAATTGGGCAAAATTACACACTCCATTCTTAGTTAGATTTCATGCTCTTGTTGTTCATCTATGTTTTGTACTTGTAAAATATACTCAACGGCACAAAATTGGGCCATACAAAATTACCTATTACTGCATACATTTGAGGGCCAGATTTTTGCCGCGCAGTATATTTGAGTTAAACTACTTTTTGCTGACGGCCTCGTGTGTAGTAAGAGCCATTGACATTGGGGGAAAATAGCAAAGAAGTCTTTGAAACTTGATCTTCAGTAGCGATTGCGAAAACAGTACGAGTATTGCTTCTTCAAAGATGCCTTATTTTTCTGTGAAAAACTTTCAAACTCGTTTTAGTGAAAGTGAAAACCATCACAAATCATTCTGTCTAGACATTATTTGATATTCCAAATTTGGTGAATTCACAATAAGGTATACCTACCTACTTATGAACTTAATACTAAATTAAACACGGTCCCCATGTCTGGCAGCATTCCCTCGTTGAATATTGATGGCAATTCTTTGTGTGTGTGTGTGTGTTGTGTGTGTGTGTGTGTGTTTGTGTTTTGTGTGTGTTGTGGTGTTTGTGTGTGTGTGTGTGTGTGTGTGTGTGTGTTGTGTGTGTGTGTGTGTGTGTGTGTGTTTGTGTGTGTGTGTGTTGTGTGTGTTTGTGTGTGTTTTGGTGTGTTTGTGTGTGTGTTGTGTGTGAGTGTGTGTGTGAGTGTGTGTGTGTCTGTGTGTTTGTTACTCCTTCACGCTAAAACAGTAGGACGGATTTTGGGTGAAATTTGATATTATGTAGATAGCTGGATACCTGGAATAGCACGTAGGTTAGGTAACATCAGCCAAATATGTGGTCTACCACCCTAAAGTTGATAATCGTCAACATACTTAATATTATAAATGTGAAAGTTTGTGAAGGTGTTTGGAGTTTTGGATGTTAAGATGTTTGTTCCTGAATCACGTAATAACGGCTGAATGGATTTACATAAAACTTGGCATACAGATAAACAAAGATCTGAATTGAGGACATGGGATACTTGATATCCCGGTAATGTGTTCCCGTGGGATATTATCTTAAGTTTAAACAAGAATGGAGGGCGCTCTCCAACAACGGTGACGTACCGTACCTCGGCTTTCAAGATGACGTGTTAAACAATAATGCCAATATACTTACGATTGGTTATTTGGAGTCTTTTTGTATTTTTTATTTCAACTCCAAATTTGTTACTTTTACGGGTATCCCGTGAAACCATATCGAAAATACAAACTGAGACATGGATGCACAGAAAAACCAGAAAAAGAGACCAGCGCTGGGATCGAACCCAGGTCCTCAGCAATCCGTGCTGCGGGCTATAACCACGTCGCGGTTATAGCACGCAGCACGGATTGCTGAGAAGTAACAAATTTGGAGTTGAAATAAAAAATACAAAAAGACTTCAAATAACCAATCGTAATTTGATTGCTTAGTAGCGACATCTCTTGTCTGGGTGAGCGGTTGGTTCCGATAGAATGTGACGTCTCTCGATGAGAGCGAAAAACATAGATGTCGCTAGTGCTGCCTGGCATAAGTAGCGTAGTAGAAATAAGCAACCTGAGATATGTATGCATAGGAAAAATTCGTGTCTAAATTCCTGTCCAGCGGTGGTGTAGGGGTTATAGCACGCAGCACGGATTGCTGAGGACCTGGGTTCGATTCCCAGCGCTGGTCTCTTTTTCTGGTTTTTCTGTGCATCCATGTCTCAGTTTGTATTGCCAATATACTTGTCTGTCAACTTGAAAGTTCGACTTTAGGGACATATTCATTTGATAGGAACTTGTTTAAAAATTGATAGACCACTTATTTGGCTGATGGTACTTACTTTTTATCACTATATTCCCACGGGATGCAACCAAACTTTGGTTTGAGTATGACACCTTTTTTGTTGAGGGCTTTAAAACGGTTGAAGAAAGGAATACGTAAAGCTTTCATAAAAACTAATTTCAGAAGCTAACCCAATGGAAGCTCAGAAAAGTGAAATTTCGGCGTGATTTAATGAAAAAGCTGGAATGGAAGACTTTTGCACCCTTTGGGATTAGGGGTGTTCTGTGTATTAAGGTCGGTTGCACACTAAGAGATTGAACGCTTTCCGTTAGAGCAGGGTATTTATGTACAATGCAGCCTGATGAAAAATATTTTTCATGTATCTGGACGGTCGGTAGTCTGTCTATTGTTTCTAGTGTTTATTGTTGCAAATTCAGAATGTGCTTGCATTGGCATAGAGCTGAAACCTAAAATTTCTCTTATTCAGAGTAACACTAGATTCTCTCTCGTTATTCGCGATTCTCTATACTTCATTTCCAAGTCCCATCACCTAAAAATGGTAATTATTGGAAATTACCTACCTAGATTTTTCTACAATGGCTTAGGTATCATTAGCTTCTAATACCAATGTTAATAGAATCACGTCTTTCAAAGAATAGAATTCAGCTTTGTTAGGAAATAAACTGTAAGGTGCTTTGTCATATAATCCAACAATCCAATCCGGGATTGAAATTTGACGAAATACATACACGATTTGAAAATATTTTTGTTTGAGTTTGGCACATACTATGGTAGTGTCGCACGCATATATTTTTCATTTTCTCGCTTGTTTCACGATGACTCAGTTTCCTTGTTGATTTTATTAGGATAAAAAGTACTGACAAAATCAGTGATGAAATCGGGCGTTACACATTTTGCTATTTGTCCAAGAGCTGGTAGACATTATAGCGACTCCCCTATCAAGTAATCGCAACTTACCTTGTTACTCCGCTACTATAGTTTGATAGCGGAAAGTTTAGGACTAGGTAATCGCATATCGTAAGAACAATTTGGCATCGCTAATTGGGGTATTAAGCAGTTAATTTCCAAGTTCTTTGCTCATAAAGACCTTTGTTTCTTATTCTGTGTGCGACCCAAAACCGTCATACCAAAGGGGTGGCACCAAATGAGTTAATGGACATTCCTCGCTAAATAATGTTTAGTTAACGTGTCAAATTAGTATCAAGTCAAACAGGAACTGGTCAGAATGGGTCGTAAAATAACAGGAACTTTACGAGCCACAATGTCACGAAACGGGTGGGTCTGTACACTACTGTCCACGAGAACTCGCCTTTGTGGTGATCCTGCAGGAATTACTTTACTGCTTATTGTATTAGAGAACGCGAGAAAAATAATACGGGATGGGGATATAAATATATACTTAAGATTTGTGTTCAATCTGTATCCGTAATAATTAGACAGTGGGTGACCCTAACTGGTCTGGTTTGTCCGCCCTTAGCACTGATGTGATACTGATAACACGATTGCCCTTCTAATTACCTAGAAGTAATGTAGATTTATGCTGCTATTTTACTATTTCAGTTACATTTGATTAATCCCGCTGAGTTCTTGTTTCCTCAAGATCTATCACGATGGCGAAACATTAATCACTTAAGAGCAACATGCGAGAAAAATCAAGAATAGATTTGATCCCTTCGATACCAACTAACGATTAAGGGCGGGGATCCATATTTCCCTGGATTTAATAGCTTACGGGAGGGAATACGGGCATCTCATTCATCTCACTATTCTTACTACGTGCCGCTTTTTCCCGCAATAGTGACAAGGTAAACAGACATGGAGTGCACTGATTACTTAATGAGAATGACGGCCACTCTTTTTCCAGATCTGCGCACTTAGTTTAATTACCACGTTGGTTTTGCAGGAAATATTGAAATAGTAATTAGACGGGTTTAACTACAGCGGAATGCATGAGGATGCGAGTGTCACTGACATAGCTGGAAAAATATGCAAGTTGAAGTGGCGATGGGCAGGCCATATCGCTCGAAGAACAGATAACCGTTGGGAGAGAAAAGTCCCGAGTAGCGACCAGGAACCGGAAGACGAAGCGTTGGCAGGCCTTCCACCAGGTGGACTGACGACATCGTGAGAGTTGCGGGAAACCGGTGGATGCAAGTGGCGAGTTGTCGTTCATTGTGGCGTTCTAAGGGGGAGGCCTTTGTCCAACAGTGGACGTCTTCTGGCTGATGATGATGATGATGATGATGATGAACTACAGTGGAATGAGAATGACTGAAAATACATGGACATTACGTTCAAAAGATGACGAACGGAACATCTAGTAATTTAATAGAACGAAAACTTATTCAATAAACTAATTTCTTTTACGACGTTCATTTCAAAGCGTCCAAGGATTCGGAGGATTCAACTTTGCTCTTTCAGAGAGTTTTCAATGGCGTTAATTACTGGAGAAAGGGACAATTCGAACGGCTTGTCGCTAAACGATTTAAACCTGGAGCTTTCATCAGACATACCTCGATAATATTAATGAACGACGAGAGAGGACTCTCACAGAATTGGAGACGCGTAGAATTCGAGAGCTCTACCAAGAGCATCAGTTAAAATCCACTTTCAGGGAATGTCATCCCATGACAAGGGGAGTCAGGCGAGATGTGTTTTTTAACTAGGAATTATGAATTGTTTTCAGGAAATGGAATTTAATTATACAATTTATTTTCTCAATATATTTCGATGTACGTACTTACCAAGATGAAGAGCGGGTTATACACAGAATACTAAAGAACACGATAAAGAACAGTTTTCTTTCGTATGACATAAAACTGAGGACTTAGAGAGCTTAGAGCCAAGTCTAGGTCTACTTCAGAAATTTATACATTTACACGTTGGCGACTCTAAAATTGATAGATAAGTAGAGAATGAAATGAAGTTGCCAGGAAATAAAATCTGAATGCTATTTGACAGGCATAGCGCACCGTAACTGAATGCTTGAAAGGCATAGCGCACTTGAAAGACGGAAACAAAGTTCCACGCACACACACACACACACACCACACACACACACACACAAGACACACACACACAGACACACACACACACACACCGACACACACGCACAGGACACACACACACGCACAGACACAGACACACACACACACACACAGACACACACACACACACACACACACACAGACACAGACACACACACAGACACACACACACACACACACACAAACACACAACCATACATACACACATAGTACAAACGTTCATTTTTAAATGACCTGACTACGAAGCTTGAGGTCCCGGGTTCGATTTCCGACCGGGGCAGATATTTGTATGAATAATAAGAATGGTTGTTCCTGTGTTTTGGATGTTTAATATGTATTTAATTATGTATTGATCTAGGTATATAAGAATGTTTATCCGTTGCCTAGTATCCATAGTACAAGCTTTGCTTAGTTTGGGACTAGGTCAGTTGGTGTTAAGTGTCCTATGATATTTATTTATTTATGACAATTTTTATATATTTCTTCTGCTTAATATTTGTATTTGTTTATTTTCCGATTTGTGCGTCGTCGCACATCTTTAGTGGAAACGCTGCTTTAGACATGTTACAGAGTTTCCCATTCGACTCCAGAAGATTGGAATTTTTGGTTGATTTAATATTCGCGTTTTTTTTTATTCGACTGGATGGCAAGCGAGCAAGTGGGTCTCCTGATGGTAAGAGATCACCACCGCCCATAAACACCTGTAACACCAGGGGAATTGCAGATGCGTTGCCAACCTAGAGGCCTAAGATGGGATACCTCAAGTGCCAGTAATTTCAACGGCTGTCTTACTCTCCACGTCGAAACACAACACTGCAAGCACTGCTGCTTCACGGCAGGATTAGCGAGCAAGATGGTGGTAGCAATCCGGGCGGACCTTGCACAAGGTCCTACCACCTGCAAAGCGTGTTGTGTCATTTTAATTCAAACTTCCGTGCGTAGCAAAAACATGATATGACGTGCCGATTAATTTCATTAAAGGATTATTCAACTCTACCCAGCCGCCGACGTAGTTTGCAACAACACCTTTCTTGTCACAGGCATAAGGTGGCATTTACAAGAGCATGAAAGTTGGTGTGACAATGCATCGCGTGTAGTAAAACGTCGCATGCGCCTCTAGCGATACCGGATAATAAATTACCTAAGCTATTTCCATCTGATCTGAGCTATGATTCCATATAAGTAATTGATAACCTTTTTTTGAAGTCAGTTAAAAATAAATAAATATTGTCGCTTTGTCGCGAAAACTGCCTACGAACAGATAATCCTATTGTCAGGTTCTTGGCACTGAATGTGTTAATTAAACATGATTTCGGTATGAATATCCGAATAATGTATTACAAGTGCCTGTCCTTATCGGGATTGGAAACCCGGAACCTTTAGCATCATAGTAATTTGCGGAGGTTTATATCAATGAACTACACAACCTTTCTTACTGCCCTGTACTGTAAATTATTTACGTAGGACCCTTACTCCTAATGATTACATCGCATGACAGATTTCTTTAACCTCGGTAATTTCAACCAACATTTTAGTTAAATGTTACATGATTAATTCCCAAAACGACCAAACTTTCAGGGGCTGTTTCACCATCCATTGATTAGTAAATGTGATGCCATCTTCGTCTATTCGAACAAAACAAATAGAGACGGCATCACATTTAACCGTCAGTTAACACTAGTCAATGGATGGTGAAACAGCCCCTAAATGTAGGCTATTTTTTAGCCTAATGTAGCTAAGTGTCCCACTGCTAGATACAGGCTTCCGATCAGAGATGTGTAAGGCTGTAGTTCCAAACCGTATCTACTGGTGGATATTGGTGGGTGGGGGTCGTGGGTTAACATCTGGTACCATAGTGAACGGTTGTGTTGCTCTGAAGATGATCTCTTGTTGAGTTCGACACGCGTCAGTGTAGTGTGTAAATGTAGTTTCACACATAAATACCGAAATCTCAAGAGGTGCGAGCCCGGGATCGAAACAGCTTGAGTGGGCATAGACAGTGCTTTGTCACTATCCATCCATACAATAAAGTACTTCCCTACCACTATCACATCATTGTGTCTGGCCAACAAAAAAAACCAATCACCACTGCTGTGGGTAAAACACGAAACCTCTCGAGTGAATTTTACACTCCTGTATCTATTTCTATTCTCTTTGGTAGATGTCACTCGAAAATGTACCATCAGCCAATTATGTGGTGTCTACCACCCTAAAGTTGATAATCGTTTGCATGTATAAAACAATAATGCCAATAGACGTGTCTGTCAACTTGAAAGTTCGATTTTAGCGACATATTCATTTGATAGGAACTTGTTTAAAAATATATAGACCACTTTTATTCGCTGATTCGTGCATTAATTGCTACTAACAGTGCATACAATTGGTGGTAAGCCAGCTGGTAGGAGAATATAGCTTCTGTCAGACGAGAACTAGAATATAACTTTATTTTTTTTTATTTTTTTTTATTTGACTGGATGGAAAACGAGCAAGTGGGTCTTTAACTTTTAAATATGTTTAATCTGTGTGACAGACCAAACCACGCTGCCACGTCTTTTTAACTCTCGACGCAAAAAGAGGGGTGTTATAAGTTTGACCGCTATGTGTGTCTGTCTGTCTGTGATACCGTAGCTCTTAAACGGGAGAACCGATTCTAATGCAGTTTTTTTTTATTGGACAGCTGGTTTTCTAGCGATGGTTCTTAGACATGTTTCATTAAAAGCGGTTCAGCCATTTTTGAGATATTGAACTTTGTGTAATAATGAAGCTTATTTTAGTTACAGATAGAAGCGGGTGCCGGCGAGGGCCCCGGGCCGCCCTCCAACAACAACTCCGAAGCTACGGCGTCTCCGCCCCGCGATGACAACCATAATGCAGCGCCCACACCCCGTGCGCGCTCGCTCACACCTTCAGGTCAGTGCAGACCATAGGGCCACAGTTGACCAAAAATGGATCTATAACATGTCACTTTTCATACACTGCCAGCGCTTTCGGCAAGACCATTCTATAGTGGGCCACCATAGCAACAGATATCATAATGAAATCACTTGTCGAACGATAAGACATCACTATGGCTGTTTCTATGAAAAGGTTCCACCATACAGTTTTATAATACATACCAGGCCAATAC
This sequence comes from Choristoneura fumiferana, assembly GCF_025370935.1. Taxonomy (NCBI): domain Eukaryota; kingdom Metazoa; phylum Arthropoda; class Insecta; order Lepidoptera; family Tortricidae; genus Choristoneura; species Choristoneura fumiferana. The sequence continues at coordinate 5,107,296 of NC_133496.1, read as the reverse complement.
CACGAAGTGCAAAACTCGAACTTCGTATGTTGTCGTCCCGCTAACGCTTATGTCATTTAATACGCGAGTGAAAGGGACGGTGCGATACGAACTTAGATTAGCCAGTTTCGTAGTAGCCCCTCTGGACCTATAAATTGTCAAATGGGTTGTTGACCATACTTCATTACGAGACGTTCCCTTCTTTAATTCACGTTCTAACATATTGGCGGGTCAATCATGTTTGCCGACATTGCCAGCAAATGCCAACAACGCTGGGGGAGTGCCGGCTCTCATTAACCTGCGAGTTTACTCCTCGATTGATTAATCCTTAGGGCAACTAATAAAGAATATTCGATGGGAAATTGATTGGGGCGAGCAGATTTGATTTAGAGCAGAATTAGGGTTTTTTTTTGTATTAGCGTGGAATAATTAAATTAAATGGAGATTAGACGACCAGATGGCCTAGTGGTTAGAGAACCTGACTAGGTCGAAACTTGAGGTATGAAAAATACGAATGTTTGTTCTCGGGTCTTGGGTGTTTAATATGTATTTAAGTATGTATCTATCTATATTATTATATTTAATCCGTTGCTTAGTACCCATAACACAAGCTTTGCTACGCTTACTTTTGGACTAAGTCAATTGGTGTGAATTGTCCCGTGATATTTATTTATTTATTTATTAGAGGGATGTAATGATAACTTACTTTAGCTATACGCATAAAAGAGTTACGTGATTGAATGACTGACAGACAACGCAGAACTTAAAATGCTATAAGGCTAGAGACTTAAAATTTGCTATATTCTGAGTAGGTATCTATCATCAACATAATAATATCATTAATTAAGATATTTTTCAAAATTCTGACTCGATCACTTCGTGGTATTTCTTTGAGCTAAAATTTTTCATAGATATGTAAGTTCGAAGACAATATAAAAATCTGGTAGTGAACCAGGGATTCAGGAGATCAGCCAAGGATCCTCTCCGCAGCAAAAAACTTTTCAACATAGCGTAGACTTCAATCAAACTTGGTGCGGATATGTACAGTCAACAAAAAGTACAGTGAGCAAAAAATGGTTGTATTATAAATGCAAAAGTATAATCTATTTGTCTGTTATCTTCATGCTTAAACTGTTGTACCACTTTAAATGAAACTTCGAGAAAGATAGTTTGAGATCCTGGAAAGGACATAGAATAATTTTATCCTGGAAAATTCCATAGTTCCCGCGGGATACCGATAAACGTTAGTAAACGAAATCGCGGGCAAAAGCTATTAAAAAATAAATCTGAAACAAAAACTTATTGAACTATTATTAACTTCTTTACCTACAGACTGAGCAGGAAAATTGACTTTTTAGCCAAATACATCTCTATTACTTTTATTTATCTTAGTGCTGTAAAAGCTGCATTGCATAATCGCTACAAAGAAACACTGCACGCGACTCGGTGAAGGTCGCTGGCACCATGCCGCATGGAAGCATCCACATTTGCATAGGGTCCTTCTTCTACACGGATTATTCGACGTTTATGCCATTACTGTTTCTTCCTAGTCGCGATTCAGCACAACATTAATTCTACACGTATGCATTTGATCACATTAGTTATTCTTCACAGTCAGTTTTTTATACAATCCTGTTTTTTCCAAGTCCCGATTCTGTGGAATATAACCACACAACTTCATTTTGATCACATTCGTAATTTAACACAGTCATTATTTTTATACAATCCCGTTTCTTACTTATTCGCGATTCTGCACCATAATGAATTCCACACAATTGCATTTGATCACATTCGTTCTACGAATTATTATTCGTAGCATTCTTCATGTTGGACAGGTCTTACTTTTACACCTCATTACAAGCTCTCTAACTTGAGTGCTACCGATCAAGTCTGTAATAGACGAAGCACTCAAGAACATCTCATTATGCTTAGAGTTAGAGTCTATAACGGCTATACAGGAAGTTAATTATGAACTGAATAGGTATCTCAGTCATACCATACCATACCAACTAATATTCGACGTCGTATTTATAAAAAAATATTCGTTTGTTAACTCAGTAATTCTACTTGATTTCTAATTCTACAGTCGTAATTTGTGTTTGTCAGTTAAAAAAATCCAGTTAGTTATAATGACACTGGATACACATAGGTATTGTAGTGGACGGACGGTCCAAAATCCTAATAATCCTTTTTCACCTTTAAAAAATAAACTTTCTTTCCAGTAAATAATTTTAGGTATAGTCGACTAAGAAATTGGTTTACTTAAACGTTAAAGCCTATTTTCACTCACAAGCTAATATGACAATCAGCCTAATTTTAATTCTTAAACACTGTCATACAATTGGCATGTACTTTCTTGGTCGACCATACAAAATTGCACTGAATTTTAATGTCATAAAATCTACCACCGTAATCTATTTACGATTTCACCTTTATACCTATACTTAGACGCATTCAGTATGGTGTCTAAGAAAGTATTATACGTACTGGCGGCACACAATTTATCTTGTTCATTATCACAACATGTGTCGTCGTCGTTACGAGCATTCTAAATTGTGCCTGAAAAGGAAATTTGGTGTCCTTGTCAGCTTGCGCAGCGCAGTAATGTAGAGTTATGACACTCGTAGTATTTGGGCAATTGTAAATGTATTTATTTATATTTGACGATATAATCCATCTTTTTTTGGATAAATTATACTTTTCCTATGGTTTACGGATAAGTACATTAGATAAAAGAAAATATCTCCAGCTACGGGCCGGATTACGCCACGCCATAGCCACGAAAAACTTAAGCAGCGTGGTCATGACTTCAGGTTTTTGGAATGCGATTGCACATTCCAGAAATTGGAAGGTTGGCGGTGCTAACGGCCAACTCGCTAAGCCCTCATTTACATCGGTCGAAGGGGGAGGTGATCGTAACTATATCCTATACTCGGAGAGCCCTTATGCCACTATGTATACATTTATACGGTACAGACCAGCCATATCATTAGTCAGTACCTACTCCGAATGCTTCTGTATTGATTAATGTGATGTGCCATAAACTAGTGATTCTAACGGTGCAACTTTATTGAAACGTGGGTCAGCCAAGAAGGCTGGGATAGAAAACCAGAAGTGCCAGTTATTCTGACGATTGTCTTACTCTCCTTGCTGGATCACAACAGCGCAAGAGCTGATGCTTTACTGCAGAATTGGCGAATAAGATGTTGTGTAGCGGACGGTCCTTCCACTATGTCCTGTCACCCTACTCACCAACTAATGGCAATGAACAATTCTGCACATACCGGCTTTTTTGACAGCGGATAACTAATAACAGTATTCTTACGCCATGGCGTGCAGTATCACCGATGACTTAGCCCTTGCCGACAGACCAGGAAACCATACGACTGGGAGGTACAACTAATTCAATCGATAAGGAAACGAACGAGGCAGGCAACGTGACCGTCACGTTGCATCGGACACTGTCAGGGTTTCGAATGGACAGAGCGCCCCCGCAAGCAACTGACTGTTGGCCAACAACTTCGCAACTGAGAACCGGGAAGCAGTAAAATGTATGACAAATTAATACGAACAAAGTTACATTGCTGTTTTTAATTTCAGGCGCCTTTTTGTATAAAAATAAAAGGTGAATTCATTAATTATCCTCAAATATATGTAGACAGTCATCATCTGGGTAAACTCCATTCAATAGAATCATCTCCACACAAACAGTGACCCTTTTAAAGCAAAAATTACCAGCTCAATTCATCACGCCGCTTTAATTACAGCGAGCCCTGCGGCAATACCGCTTCTGTTCCAGTTGAGAAAGGACGAAAAATTGGGTTTCCTATTGTAAAAACTAAGCCTCTGCAGAATTGTATGGCATTAACGAATAATAATAACACGAATAAATACAACAACTCAACGGATTGTGCTAAAGAATTAAACGTATTTACCGATTTATGCTTATTTACATCGCGACCCTGCAATGCAAAAATGCCGCAGTCTTGATTTCGCTTCAGGTTTGACCTAAATTCATAAAGCTAGTCAGCCGTAGGTTTGCGTCGTGCAGTTTGAAGTTTTTGATGATTTAATCGTAAATAGATTAGTTCCTTCACCCGTGCTTCGTTCACCTGCGGATTGGAAGCTTCTGTAAAAGATTAAAGGTTGTCGCACACGTAACAGCGCGGCACCGGATCAGCGCCGCCTTACCTCATCTGCTCGCTGTCAACCAGGCGTCAATCATACGCAAGCACGTAACAGAAACGGCTCAGCACCTCCGAGGTGTCTGCGCGGCTGTGGCTAGGTGACATCGCGCTTACGGCTGGGCGAGAGTGCGCTTAAAGCGAGGCGGCATCGTGATGGAATCGAAACTGCGAGAGAGACAAGCGGTGAGTAGTCGGCGGGGTGGCCACGGGGGGTACGATGGCGGTCGGCGCACCTTCCCCGTTCCAGCGGCGAGACGCAAGCGCGGCGGCAAGCTCGATGACTGCGAGTTGCCCGCGCGCCGCTAGCGGTTTACTAGCTTGTGCCGAGGCGAGGCGATGCTGTTCCGATGTCGATATGTGTGCGTTACGGTATGGAATTTCTTACAAAGAATACTGGACGGGTCGAGTTGAGGCGGTGCCCGGTGCCGAGCGGTTACGTGTGCGAAAACCTTAAGGAGGAAAAACTAATGAATGTTTTCAATAGGTACTCTACTTTTCACAAACGACCTGAAAATAGCTTATGATGCCCGGGTATTTTTTACAAATGCCGAATCACGCGGTCGGTCGGGATGACGCGCTAAATAAGAAATCACTCGGGCAGAGCTTGAGCCGAGAGCGATAAGTGGCCAGTGACGGGGGCGTTATTAACATCAATGCTGTCAAGTTCGGTTAGACTTGTATTTTTTCAACGAACTAAAATAATTTCTTTGCTCACAAAAGAAGCAGCCAAGTCATTCTTTTACTTCATTGATATGGACCTCCGCTAAATAACACGTGATTCAATAAATAATGTATTTGTATTTTTTCTTTCCTAGAAGCCATACCTATCTACTATAATACCTAACTAACTAGATAGCTTTGACATAGCGCGTGGCCCAAATTGCACTTGGCTGTTTTTTTTAGGGTTCCGTATCCGTACCCAAAGGGAAAAACCGGCCAAGAGCGTGTCGGACACGCCCGAAATAGGGTTCCGTAGCCATTACGAAAAAATTAAGTAATATTTTTCTAAGGATTTCGTATTTTATACGGAATCTACCATAGTTTAGGTATATTTTATACCTTAGGCTGCTATTTACTCTTAAACTACTAATAATTCTCAAGCAAACGTAGCCGTTATAGTTTTCCTTGAAAGTTACTTACTACCATCCTGATTTTTTTCAAATTTTTCCATCCACCGGTTTAGATTTTAGAGGGGGGGGGGGACGCTCGATTTTAATGAAAATTTCCACTTTAGCAAACCCCCAAACCTAATGGTTTAAAAAACACCCTTGTTTTACGTCTATGGGAGGTACCTTAAAAAACCTTTTTTATTGTACCATTTTGTCGGCATAATTTACATTTACAATATCCGTGCAAAATTACAACTTTCTAGCATTGATAGTCCCTGAGCAAAGCCGCGGACGGACAGACAGACAGACAGACATGGCGAAACTATAAGGGTTCCGTATTTGCCATTTTGGCTCCGGAATCCTAAAAACTGGACACTATTACTAAGACTCCCCTGTTCGCTCTCATGAACCGTTACAGCTAGACAGTTGAAATTTTCACAGATTATGTATTTCTGTTACTGCTATTACAACAAATACTAAAAACAGAATAAAATAAATATTTAAGGGGGCTCTCATACAACAAACGTGATTTTTTTGCCGTTTTTTGCTGGATAACGGCAACAGGTAGACACTTGAAATATTCATAGAATATTTAGTCGTATATTCAATTTAAAAATGAATAATTAAATTAAAGTAAAATAAATATTTAAGGGGGGCTCCCATACAATACAGAAAGTTCTCGAATGGCATCCGCGGACCGGGAGACGAGCTGTCAGTAGGCCTCCAACAAAATGGAGCGATGACGGGTAAGATCGCAGGATCGCGGTGGATGCGGAAAGCAAAAGACCGGTCTGAGTGGAGAGCCTAGGGGGAGACTTATGTCCAGCAGTGGACGTCTTTCGGCTGACATGATGATGATGCTGATGATGACAATTGACAAACTTTGAGAGACTTTTAAAAAATCGAAGAAGACATCGCTTCGAGAATCGCCAAGGGGAGAGCAACCTTCGCACAGCTACGTCCTGTGTAGGCAATCGCGCAAACTGGCTTGGAGAGTTAAGCTCAAGATATTCCGGTCCAAAGTAAAAACCGTGTTGCTGTACGGATGTGAGACGTGGAAGGTCACTAAAGACAGCTCGCATCGGCTCCAAGTCTTCAAACTCTGTCTTCGCCGTATTCTCGGTGTATATACCTACTGGCCCGAGAAAATCTCCAACTTAGATCTGTGGGAACGCTACGATGAGACTACAATCAACCAGTAGATCAAACGTCGCAAATGGAACTGGATTGGCCACACGCTCCGAAGGGACCCCGAGTACATACCGAGGCAAGCCCTAGATTGGAATCCCCAAGGAAAGCGGAAACGTGGTCGCCCAAAGCAAACCTGGCGGCGGACAATCACTGCAGAAGCGAAGGCATAGGAATGACTTGGTGCGAAGTGAAGCGCGAAGCTCAAGACCGTTCGGGATGGTGACGCACTGTGGACGCCATCTGCCCCATCTAGGGGACATAGGACATAAGTCAAGTAAGTCAAGAGATACTTTTACAAAGGCAGACTTATCCTTTTAAGGGATCTCTACCAGTCAATCTTTGAGTGGATGAGAGGAACATTCAGGAGAGGACTAAATGTCCCTAATTAGGCCCTATATTACAGAGTATAAAAATATAATAAGATCAAGCTAGCTAAAATGACCGTGCAGAACTACACTATTACTACCCCAAACCCTCTTTCAACATTCAAGTGCCCTACGCTGTTAGATAAAGTCTTGGCCGTTATGAGAGCTATCACTTAAAAGCACTCCACACGAGGTCTCACGTGTAACAGATGTTACAATGCACTTTGGTCCCCGTGCAATTACCGTGACCCCACTGACCCAGTTCCGGTGTCTCGCGAGATGGCAATCGATACGACACCCAAAGATACCGTGGTGTCACTTTTTGAGCACAGATACAGAACTAAAGGGGACATACTCTACAAAAACACGATGCCACGCCACATCGTCCGAAGCATGTTTCTATCTGCAACTGACCATAATAAATATATGGGACTGATTAGAACTGACACGCGTAAGGACACACCATGGCGTGTCGCAAGCGTGGCGTGGCGAACTAGCCAAGTCCTACCTTAGGCTTCAATCTTCCTAAATTATAAAAAGAAATGATATTTTAAGTTGTTATAAAATATTTTATACTGTTTCAGGACTGACCATTGAACTTGGCAGCCGTTTACTTAGATCTCACGTTTTTTTAGACATATACTCGTATCCATAATAGTGAACTTAGCTCTCATTTCACATTAATGTTTTGATGGGATTTAGGTATACTATATTTATTCTATTAATATTAATTCTGTGGTAATACTGATTGAATATAAAGGCAAAGGCACATGCAGTTGCTCGACGCTCGTTTCCAGCGTAAAATCTGGTCACGTGATATATATAGCGATAAAGCTAAAATGTTGAGCTTAACCACAGAAAAAAAAACCTTATTTTCGAAAAAACAATGTTTTTTTTTCATTCACTCCAATTTTGTTATTTTATTTTCACCTCAGCAGCTCAAACAAGCAGGTTTTGCTGTGAAAAATCAGTGAGCAAAATCGCATTTTGCTCACTCCGTGAGACAAAGTAGCTTTTTAATTATTTTTTTTAAATGCTGAGGACAGTGCTGGGTCCACTCACTGCCAAATATTTGAACTAACGACGAGCATAAACAAAACGAGCATAAATGAACGAATATCCAGCTCAATTTTACTTTTTCTTAGTTTTTTTTTACTTTTTAATTAAGCAAGAAGCATTTTACCAACCTAATAAAAAAATACTGTGTTGACCTTTAGCATTAAAAATATGTCAATAATGAATTAATTATAATAAGGACAAATTATAGAACAAAAACACGAGGAGAAATTAAATAAAACATAGTAAATTATATGACAGCGAAATATTTCCGAAATGTTACAATTTTCCCACTCTTTTAATAAAGTATGCAACCTCGTTGTACGAAAGCCACTGCTCTTGTTTTTTTTTTGATAAATTCGTTCCGTATCTGCCTATCTCTTAAAGTTGGATCAAATATTTGTCAAATTGAATTAATTTGAAAGTAATCTATTTATATTCATGTTTCATACAATAGAAATCCAATAAAATCATATTTAAAGGTTAATTTTTATACTGGATACTTTTTCGTTCCATATTCAAAACCTGTCTACTTACCGGAGACTTTTGATCGTTGTCTGGCATTCTTAAGTGACTTTTTAACTGTATGAATAATTTTCGAGAAAAAGTTTTAAATATGATTAAGTAAGTCATATTCATATTCATATATTTATTCAAAAAAAACAATACAAGTATTGTGTTTGAAATAACATAAATAAAAAATAGCATATACATGACAACATTACAAAAAGCTTAACCTATATCGACACGTCATTAAATATTTCTTCCACACTATAAAAACAATTTCTTAACAAAAAAATTTTTAACATCTTTTGGAACAAATAATCATTTGTAATAGTTTTTAACTCAGTGGGCAGCCTGTTAAATAGTTTGACAGCTTGATGACTGGCGGAATGCGTTACGACTTTCAGTCTTGGACAAAATTTAAATTTCCTATTTTTGGTACGTGTAAGTATACGTTCAGTTTGTTCCTCTCTGATCTCACTCTTAAAAAACTTTGTGAGCAGCACCAAAACGTACAAACTAGGCACCGTAAGGATTCCTAGTTCTTTAAATAATTTCTGCACGAAACCCATGGAGGAATGCGAAACATAGTCCGAACAGCTCTTTTTTGTATTACGAGTGCTCTATAATAATATTGGTAGCTATTTCCCCAGAGTTTAATGCTATATCTCAATTTAGATTCTATCAAGGCATAATAGACTGTCTTGAGCTGCTGAATTCCCATGACTTCCCTGAGACATCGTAAGGCATAGCATGCTGACGCAATAGAGCTCTCAACAACCTCCAGTTCCTGCTTCCAATTTAGATGCGAGTCAATACGCACACCAAGACAAGTTACATGATCTACTACATCAATGATAGCTCCATTCATTAACACTTCAAGTTTATCGGTATTTTTGGAGTTATATTTAAAAAATAATAATTTAGTCTTATCCGTGTTGACTCGTAAATTATTTTTTGAAAACCAGAAACTAAAAGCAGAGGCTGCATCGTTAGCAATTTTATTTAGTTCTAAGTAAGTAGGTACTATATTTATTTCTTAACAATCGAATTATATTTTAAAGTTTTTGATATTTTTTGTCTTCTAAATATATATACCTTTAATTTAAATGTTCTCGCTGCTCAGGAGAAAAGTTGTATGTGTCACACGAGACCAAAGTTTTTTTTGCATCTCGTGTGTTTGAAATCCCTCGCTGATCTCATGATTCTAACCTAGAATCACTCGCTATCGCTCGTGATTCAATTGTAGAATCCTTCGCTTACTCGGGATTCATCAACACCGCACCAAAAAACGACTTGCTCTCTTGTTGCACAAATAACTATTTTTGTAATTGAACTACAAAAACTAAATAGCGGCTTTGACAAGACATCTGTACTCCAAATTTCATTGATATACTCGTACATCTTGTAGTTAAATGGCTGTGACATACTGACGGACAGGCAGACAGACAGACAGAAAATAAGGGTTTTTGCCATCTTGGCTCCGGAACCCTAAAAATAAAAATACACGATTTTGTGTGTCCCCGCAAAAGTGAAACGGCCACTACGCATACATACACAATACATACATAGGCTACTTTATATCGACAATCAAAAATGACATGTACAAAATCACATAATTCTCGTATTTTATGTTAAACATTTAAATAGCGATGACACCATCATTTCACCGTGATCTTTTAACTTTGCTAATTATTCTCAGGTAGGTAGAGTTAAGATACTGAGTGACGATCGGCTTGAGCAAGATTAGCGTTCCTAATGCAAATATAACTGCCATAACCTTGGGTTGTTTTGAAATTTAAAGGCTAGCCATAATGTCAACATTGATTTACAGTACCTATTTACTATTTTGTAAAAAAATACATTTCGGAAATCTTAAGTAGGCGGAACCCTATTAACGTCGCTATTCTGGCCGTCCATCCGTCTGTTCGTCATAGAGCATAATTAATACATAAGTAGCCGTTACCCGCGACTCCGTCCGCGACATCGTAGAATACGGTTATCGCTATCCCGTGGGAACTATGCAATTTCATGGGATAAAACTATCCTATGTCCTTCCCCAGGACTCAAACTATCTGTATACCGAATTTCACCTAAATCGGTAGTGGTTTAGACGTGATGAAGTAACAAACACACAGACCTACAAACTTTCGCATTTAGATTAGATAAGATTCGATTTATTTATTACCTAATGAAAACATACATTATAAATACATGTCAGGTAATTATAAGAAATTCACAAAAGGATTGTCAAATTGTATACAAAATAATAATAATAGGTTATGATAGTGGTAATTTACAATACATTGTCATCCAAAATAAAATAAGAATTAAATATAAAAATAATAATAACAATAATCAAGGGTAATGACATGGACAAAAAGTTAAAATTAGGTAAGTACAATTACTAGTATGTCAAATTTATTAAATTGGAAAGATCAATCAAATAAGTAATTAGAACGTCAAGACGATAAAATTAATAAGTATAAAATAAAAAATAAGTCCCCAACAACAGGACATAATATGTCAATGATTAAAACAATAAAAAATATACAGTCACACAATGTGGAATGTCAAATTACAATTACTTAAAAGAAAAATAACAAATAAAATATAACCTAAATGGTACTTAATGGTACAGACAAAATAATCATCAGTCAATTAATTAAATTTAGTTTCACTGTAGTACTCTTTACTGAGTACAGTGATTTGTCCAAAAGAAGTTTCTTGAGTCGACGTCCAAGTGTCTCATCCGAACATTCACTTTTTAAATCTGCGGGTAGTTTTTCGTAAAACCCAGCAGGGCCTATGACGCGCGGGTTTTTGTCGAGCAGCGCCAATCGCCGTGGCACCGCTTGCGACCGTCCGGTTTGGCGGGTTATTCTACCCGGGATATTGACACGTTTGAGTGAGTGTATGTTTCGGCGAGTTACCATTACAATTTCGTAAATATATTGTGAATATTGCGTCAATATCCCGATGTTTTTTGAATAGCTCCCTGCAAGAGTCCCTAGGTTTAACGCCCGCTATAAAATAAAATACTTAGTGGGAAGTGGGATGTATATTTCTATTGCCGCTACAATTAAATTATAAATTATGATGGGTTACACCGTATCATGGCATGACTGTAATAGGAACGTGTCAACAACGGAATGTCAAACGCGTACATGACACGCGACGGCGACGGATGGTTACCGAAACGTGCTGGTGGGCATACTTTTTTTCTAACAATTGCAGATTTTTGTAAGTAAACATTTTTTTTCTGTAATTTAATAGATGGTGAACATGAATACAGCCATCCTACATAAGTCCAACGTATTAAACCGTGAAATATCTTGTTGGAAGTACGTTTTTTTTTTGGTAACGCCAGAGACAATTTTGGTAACGCAGGAGACGCCCAAAGTGTCGGTAAAATAGTTGATTGGCCCAACTAACATACATGTAAAGAAACATTGTAATATGCAAACTTTCACATTTACTAGAAAAAAATAGGATTTACAATTATTGATATTATTACAGCTTTTTTAGTCCACATTAATGGCCCCCAAAGTTATTTGATTTATTTCAAATTTCATTATTCATTTTAATTTTTGAATTAAAGTAAGAAAAGTTTATTAAAAAATACTGAATACGTTGAAAATGAGAGACAAACAGAAAACACAACTAGCACCAAGGCTCACCCGATTGTATCTCAACCTCTTTTACTCATTCACTCGTCTCATTCATTCCACAGTAGTCTTCGGGGTTTACTAATGATTCGGCGAAAATTATTTAGCAAAATATTAGCTCCCAAACTATTTATCCCATATTTTTATTTAGGCGAAATGTTATTTCCCAACTCAACATTTCGCACTGATATCATTTCCCAACTAATCATTTGATAAATTATTATTATGCAAATTATTACCTGGGATTTTTTTAAGATGTCGTTTATGTTTTGGTCAAACGTATTGATTGGCATACCTTAACTTAGCAACATATTGAATGGCATACAACCTACTTTCCTAGTGGCAGTTATCCTGGCTGCTATAAAAAAAAACCTAACATCGAAGGCTAAGGCGGGAGCTACGCTCCGCTTCGCTCCCGCCTTAGCCTTCTGAACCTAAACTATCCAAGTCGCTTCTGCTCCGAGCCGTCTTGCTCGCTCGCTTCGCTCGCTCGCACAAATTTTAAGGTAAAACCTTGCAATATAAAAATTGGCCAAATGTTATTTGACAATTTGTTATTCGCCTTAGCCAATCATTTGCTACATAATTATTTGCCACATAAAAGTGTAATGAAGTAAAATTTTGCAATATAAAATTGTTGCGTAATAAGAAAAATGCGGAGTAAAGTTATGCCAACGAATTGTTTGCCAAATGAAACTTTGGCGAAAGATTGGTTGCTAAGTGAAATTTGGCGAAACATATTTCGCCGAAAAGGCAGTACACCAGTCTTCGGTCATTCGGTCGTTCGTTTACACCAATCATTCGTACAAAAATCCACCCTCATTCCCACATTTACTCCACCCTATTTTTCCACTATTCTTTGTCTGTAGCAATATTTTTAAGTCTTTTCCAGCTGTTTCTATGAATCGATGACTTCATAAATTATTTACCGCATAGTATTACGGAATCTTGCGCTGTGGCCCGACACGCGCTCAGCCGGTTTTATAATGAGTTAGCGACGAGAAAACGTCACAGAGTCATGCGAGATAATGCGCCCGCGCAGCGCAGAGAGCAAGGTCACTTCACTAATAGTACAACGGTTGTTTTAAGCATTACTTAGTTGTATTAAATACTAGCCTATAATAGGCTTTGCTTGCTTTAAACATTAGGTCTGGAATATGAATGGAAATTCCGGGATTGTATCAAGCTCATATGGGCATTCCAAATAAGAGGGCATAGATTAATTAAGGCAAACCTCACCCAATCTCACGTGGGGGAGAGGTTGGTCTTGGCTAATTTTTTCCACAAGAAACAATGTAGAATTGTTAGAAAGCTCGGTTAAAATAATTGCGTCTCTACTAAAATTTACTTTAAAATTATATTTACATTAAATTATGCGTTTTGGAAAATCTCACTTGAGATTTAGGGAGCGGAGGGGGGTTTTCATTTCCTTGTGCCTACCAAGAACACTCTTGTACGTGGTGTATAATAAAGAGTAATTGTATTGTATTGTCGATCGAGTTTAAAGGAAAAACTATTAAAAAAACAAATATTTGCCTCTACAGAAGTCCGAAATCCGAACCTCTAGCTTTGCAGTCAGGGTCAGAAACAACTAGGCTAATTCATCGTCAAATTATACAAGTAATTAATATTATATGCATATGTGTTAAGTTTATTACACAAGGACCAGTTCTAAGGCTAGGTCACCCGCGGAATGAGAAAATACCATAATTATTTATTAACCTGTTTTAAATAAATCATATTTAATACACTTAGACTTGATTCACACAGATCCAGAATTACCCCTACACACACAAACGCACTAACAAACAAATGAACCAAGTAATCAGGTATATTACCAAAAGTACAATCACTGCATTGACAAATGAAAGAAAGATAGAAGACAGTCACAATCAAAGACACACAAATACAAAAAAATGAAAACTAACAGTAAACATAAATAAAACAAAAATCACAAAGAAAAAGTGAAACGCCGCTGACTCGGCATTATGCTGA
>NC_133496.1:5061129-5093201 GCF_025370935.1 Choristoneura fumiferana | reverse complement strand
CACGGATACTCTAATAATGAGAAGTATACTTAACTATACATAGCAAGATCAAAAAGTTCGTCTAATCTAATTAATAGTTTCACCTAAAAATATATCAAATTATCAAAATAAACAGCAGGTGACGTAAAGTGCAAGCGCTGCGTATGACGTCCACCAACGAGATAGACGGATAGCCAAAGCCGCGGGTTCACGGTGGATGCAGGCCGCTTCCAGAAGAAGCAGCTGAAGGCCCATGGGGGAGGCCTAGTCCAACAGTGGACGTCCTAAGGGCCTGGCCACGACTTTGGTCTTAGCGGTGAGCGGGGCGGCGGGCGGCGCGAGAGAGCGGAGCGGCGAGCATGCCACGTACTTCGCAGTAGTTTCAGCGGACAGCGGTATCGAGCCGAAGGGGCGTACTTAAAACGGTGTTATCGAAAATTGCTCTTCAGTGCCTCAAAAGGAGCTCATATTTCAAGCAGGAGATTTTGAATATCAGAGGAGTGCACGAACTAAACATAAAAAAAAATACAGCCGAATTGATAACCTCCTCCTTTTTTTGAAGTCGGTTAAAAAGTAGTCTTTTGATCACATGCTGAGGATGTTTCGACAGTCATATGGCGGGCATATTTAAAATTTCGGTGATAAATAGTTTTGTATCCATTTTGTCGCGCGCGAGTCGTCTAAAAAATTTTGTTCCTTGTTTTACCGGCCGATGCGTCTCGCCAATAACGCCGTTCGCGCCGCTTTTTTTTATGTCCCCAATAGTGGTTGGAATTGAACAAGAAGATTTTTACTTGTACACAGCACACAATGATATTCATACCTTGTACTCTATTTTGTTTGGTTGTTTAAATGTTTTGTTTCGATTGTATCTTGTGTTTAAAATGTGATTGTAATCGAATAACTCAGGGCAGGCAGCCATGTTGGTTGTGCACATGGCCTTGCATGATTGGTTGACGTGGTTTTTATTCTCTTTGGTTAGTAGTTGTCAATTTGAGTCGGTGTGTTCGCCGCCAGACGGCGCTGCCCCGACTCGGGCACAACGCTGCGTTCAGCGTAACGCGTAGGACTGTGTTGCGCGACACGACACGGTGACCGTCTAAAAATGGTCTCGCCGGAAGACCAGCGCTGGCTCCACTAAAGGAGTCCGCATTTTATGCTGAGGCGGGACCATTTCGAGCGCATATATAAGTATAAATATATATTTTTTTCTCTTTTTTAATTATTTTTGTATTTGTTAATTTCATTTTATTTTATATATCACATATTATTATTATGTTATTGTTCTGTATCTATTATTTATATGTGTGTGTCCCGAATAAATCTTTTCATTTTCATTTTCATTTCATTTTCTGATCGTGGCATGCCTCCTAATAGGCCGTATCGTTGTTCCCCCCGCGCGCCGCCCCGCGCCGAGCTGCCACCGGCCGCGGTGGCTCGTGGCATGCTTCAAGCGTCTTTTGAATTTGTTTTGGCCGCTCGCCGCTCACCGCTGCCGCTGCCGCAAGTCGCGCGAGTACGTGGCCAGGTCGTAAGGCTGATATGATGATGATGATGCAAACAAGTGTGGTGGTACCGGAGACGGGCGCGAGCTCCTCTGGCAGGTCCAGGTCCTCGTCGCCGACGTCCCAGCCGCCGTCGTCGCACGCGTCCTCCATCGGCTCGTTGTCGCCTTCTTCCTCCTGCAAATAACCACCAGTTAGTTCTACTACACCAGTGGCCCTGTGAAATATCTTTACTTCTCATGCTCGTTAAATTCGTATTTATGCTGGATCTAGGCGACATAAAATGACTTTTGTGCTCTAGTGCATGAAGTAAAATCTCCGTCTAAGACCAGGTAATCAGGTGTCAACACCCACAAACAAAAAAAGTGTCTATATATTTTTTTAATTATTTTTAATTTATATAAAACTAAAAATCAATGAAAATCAATAAAATAATATATATTAATATATAATTTTTTCTGTTTTTTCTGTGCATTCTATATTTCAGTTTGAAATTTCAAAATACGGTTTTACGGGGATGACCGTAAAAAGTAAAAATTGGATTGAAATAAAAATACAAAAAGATTCCAAAAAACAATCTCAATCAAAATAAATCAATAAAACTAAAAAATTATAATTATATAGCATTATGCATGAAAAATAATAGGTGCCACTGATGCTATTTAATTTCCTATCAATCGAAGTGAAAAGCAGAGTGTAAAACTCGA
Organism: Choristoneura fumiferana; assembly: GCF_025370935.1. Taxonomy (NCBI): domain Eukaryota; kingdom Metazoa; phylum Arthropoda; class Insecta; order Lepidoptera; family Tortricidae; genus Choristoneura; species Choristoneura fumiferana. The sequence continues at coordinate 5,091,010 of NC_133496.1, read as the reverse complement.
GCATTAAAACCATTTTCCCCTCGACGTGTCTATCCGCCCTCGCCGCTCCGGCTCGGGTGGCTATAGTATAAACGTCTCGTGTAAAATGGCTCGTTTTATGCTCTTGTTGTACAATCTACTATTTTCAACCTCCATATAGCTGTTGTGTTACCTTGTTCTCGTCTAAGACGTCGTCGTCGTCTCCCCAGGCGCCGGCAGCCTCGAGCGGCTCGTCGATGGCCGCGGCGACTCCAGTGTCCAACCCGCCGGCGCGGGCCGCGCTCGCCACTTCGAACAAACTCCTACGACAATAAGTCTTTGTTCAGAATGGGAACGAGTCCAAACAAATAAAGTCTAAAAGGAATCATCATCCCAGCCTATATACGTTCCACTGCTGGGCAAAGATCTCTCAGAATGAAAGGGCTTGGGCCGTAGTTCCCACGCGGGCCCATTGCAAATTGGGAACTGCACGCACACTATTGAATTGCTTCGCAGATTTGTGCAGGTTTCCTCGCAATGTTTTCCTTTAGGATTTTAGATGATGTAATTACACAATGAATTTCGAAAGACGCAGAGCTGTTCCGTCGGTATCACCGTGAAATAAGTATATGGCTTGAATGTACTGACTTGGACACCGCCAGCAGCGGCCAGTTGGGTTGAAATAAGTCTACCATAGCTAATGTATAAGCCTTGAATGTACCGACTTGGACACAGCCAGCAGCGGCCAGTTGGGTTGAAATAAGTCTACCATAGCTAATGTATAAGCCTAGAATGTACTGACTTGGACACAGCCAGCAGCGGCCAGTTGGGCTGCGCGGCGAGCACGGGCAGCGGCGGACGGAGCACCTTCTGCTGCGGCGTCACCTCGGGGACCGCGGCCCCGGACTCTTCTAACTGGGCCTTCAAGGCCACCGCTTCCTCGTCGAGCTTGTGGTTGGCCGCGGTCAGGTATGCTAAGGATATCTGGAAGAGATAGTAGAATTTATTTAATTAGTTTTCCTCAAAATGTCCGTAAAAGTTGACATTATTCTTTACATATCAGAAAGTGAAGTGCATAAAAATTAAAAGTTAAAAGATTGCTGACGCGCTAGCTCGACAATAATAAATTAGCGCGCCTGCAATCAGTCAGCAACTTTTTTTAAAAAGTTTAAAAGGCCATGGAAATGTTGGCACAAGTCGAATACAGCCAATCTAATGGGCGGTGTCAGATATTTTGTTGGAACTTCGGACTTTTTTTATTGGGTCTGAAACAGCTTGTGGTGTTTTCGGTGGAAAAATACAGCTGCAGTTTATTTTTAATGAAAAGGCGGGGAAAAGCATAAGAAAAATAATTGGAATAAAATTAAATGTTATGATATATTTTTAAAAAAGTTTAGTCTATTTCAGAATTATTCATCATTTTTGAAGAAAAGCTTTAAATATAAAGCTTTTCTAACTATAAGTCTCGGCTGGATAGCAATTGCTGACTTCGTATTAGTTAAACGGACTCGCTACTGCTCAGCCAGCAATTGGTACTTCCAGGCCACGACAATAATCTACTATTGTTGTTTTGTTTGATTACTGGAGCGCAGCTTTGCCTTTTCTATTCTATATCATCATCATCATCATCATCATCAGGTGGTAGATCGTCTAATATTAAACAAATGCCACCCCCTAGGAGCGCGGTGTCCCTCGCTTGGAATCCAATCAGTGGTGATTTTGGCCCAGCGATCGTTATTATTTATAATTATAACATTAAATAGTTATAGCAATTAAGGGCTGGTTTCACCACTCATAGATAAATTTTAATTGACGGATAAACGTAATGCCGTCTCTGTTTATTCAGACAACATAAACAGAGTTGGCATCACAAATATCTGTCACATAAAAATTATCCATAAGCGGCGAAACTGGGGGTAAATAGGATTAATCTAACTAAACGTCAAAGGGGTTAGATTGTATCCTGTCCAGCATTCTTCAGCAGCACCTCCCAGCAGCAGCGCGCCCTGGACTCATCTAACTAAACGTTTATATGCACACATTTACGTGCATACATTTGTATGGATAATTTTCGTGTCACAATAAATAAATAAATAAATATCATGGGACACTTGACACCAAATTGACCTAGTCCCAAACTAAGCAAAGCTTGTACTAGGCAACGGATAAACATACTTATATAGTTAAATACATACTTAAATACATATTAAACACCCAAGACCCGAGAACAAACATTCGTATTATTCATACAAATATCTACCCCGGCCGGGAATCGAACCCGTGACCTGAAGGTTCGTAGTCAGGTTGGAAAAAGCTAATGGAAATTAAAACTACGTGCTAACGCAGCTTTAACGCTGTGCAACTCTTTGGTCTTCACCCTTAAAGGGTTATTCTAACCTGTCCAGCATTCTTGAGCAGCCGGACCCTCTCAGCGGCGTCTCCCAGCAGCAGCGCGCCCTGGAACTGCGCGGAGGTGTCCTTGCGGATCTCCGCAATCTTCATCATCTTCCGCAGCTTGTCCAGGTTGCCCGTGATCAGATACAGGAACGAGAGCTTGTCGAAGTTCTTCGTGCGTTGGTAGCACATCTCTACTATCTGTTGACAATACAATAGAGAATTAGGCTGCGTTCCCACCAGAGATGGGCGAGGATATGTTGCGAGGTATGGGTCTTTAACCCCCCCCCCCCCAAAAAGAGGGGTGTTATAAGTTTGACCGCTATGTGTCTGTGTGTGTCTGTCTGTCTGTCTGTGGCACCGTAGCTCTTAAACGGCGGACCGATATGAATGCGGTTTTTTTTAATTGAAAGCAGGTTTTCTAAGGATGGTTCTTAGATATCATCATCATCATGTCAGCCGAAAGATGTCCACTGCTGGACATAGGCCTCCCCCAAGGCTCTCTACTCAGACCGGTCTTGTGCTTTTCGCATCCAACGCGATCCCGCGACATAGATATGGATTGTAGATATGTTTCATCAAAATCGGTTCAGCCGTTTTTGAGATATTGAACTTTGAAGTGACAAAGTCGGGGGTTTTCCAACTTTTTGTTGTCTGGGTTATTCATGAACCAATAAAAACGCTACATTTACACATCCTCGCACAGCTCTAGTTGAAACAGTTGAGCGGAGCTAGGATAGGTAAATGAAGCGTTTCTATTGGTTCATTTAATTACAAACACATTTCTGCCACCACATCGTCGCGCATGTGGAACGCAGCCTTATTATTGTAAGGTGGTGGTACTGATAGAACCAAAATGATTATTTTCGTTCATAGGGTTCCGTACCCGAAGGGTGCCAACGGAACCCTATTATTGAGACTCTGCTGTCTGTCTGTCCGGGTATCTTTCACAGGGCTCTATGTCTTGAGCCGTAATAGTTAGAAACTTGAATTTTTCACAGATTATGTATTACTGTGGCCTCTATAACAACAAATACTAAAAACAGAATAAAATATTAATAACGGCAACAGGTAGACACTTGAAATATTCACAGAATATTTAGTTGTATAATCACTTAAAACAAATAACTAAATTAAAATAAATATTTAAGGGGGGCTCCTTTTGTCGACAGGTACAGCTAGATTAAGCAGCCATAGACAGTACCTGATGGTTCCCGGTCTGCAGCGCGGCCTCAGCCAGCTTGTCCCAGGCGCCGCGCTCGTCGAGGCTCTTGGCGGCTTCCAGCGCGACCTCGATGTTGCCGCACTGGAGGGCGAGGGAGAGGCGCGTGCGGGCGTCTTTTACGAAGTGGAGCGCTACCTCCGGGTAACCTGGGGGACGGGTACTAAAATTACTAAGTTTGCCCAATATGTGTATGTATGTATGTAAACTCTTTATTGTACATAACCTAAGCAAAAAGAAGTTGGAAAACCCCCGACTCTGTCACTTCAAAGTTCAATATCTCAAAAAAGGCTAAACCGATTTTGATGGAACATGTCTAAGAACCATCGCTAGAAAACCTGATTTCAAATAAAAAAAAACGCATTCAAATCGTTCCACCCGTTTAAGAGCTACGGTGCCACAGACAGACACACACACACACATACACAAACACACGGACACACATAGCTGGCAAACTTATAAAACCCCTCTTTTTGCGTCCGGAAAAGAACGCCTTAAGTTTGGCACTTAAGCATACCAGGGGTTAAGAGATCTCTACTAGTCAACCTTTGAGTGGATGAGAGGAGCGATCAGTTAGGGACCGACAAAGAGCGAGTTTAAAATTCAAAAATAGTGGAACCTACAAGACAGTGCTTTAAACAATATAATACACAAACACATAGAAAAAAAAATCTACTACATACAAATCGGCTTATAAACGTATAATTTAGTAATTTTATAAAATTAAAAAGTAATTTAGCGTTACCTTTCTCCTGTAAGTAGGCAATGATGCTCTGCCCCACGAGCTTGGCTGTTCGCACCATGTGAAGGACTTGATCGTACTGGCGCGTCACTAGAGCCAGTTTGAACCTGCAACAATTATTACTGTGACGTTGCTAGAAAAAAAAACTGTCGCTGGAGCTAGGCCCGGGGCGGTTATGACCGCAACCCCAAAGTGTTGTATTGTACATAAAAACACATGAAAATAACAGAACACAGGATAATAAGATAAAAATGTGCGAGGATTGGTTGCGACGTGTTTGTAATGAACCAATAGAAACGCTTCAACCTATCCCCGCTCAACGCAGCTGTAATGGAAATAGTTTAGGGGAGCGAGAACGGTGTACTGCCTTTTCGGCGAAATATGTTTCGCCAAATTTCACTTAGCAACCAATCTTTCGCCAAAGTTTAATTTGGCAAACAATTCGTTGGCATAACTTTACTCCGAATTTTTCTTATTACGCAACAATTTTATATTGCAAAATTTTACTTCATCACACTTTTATGTGGCAAATAATTATGTAGCAAATGATTGGCTTAGGCGAATAACAAATTGTCAAATAACATTTGGCCAATTTTTATATTGCAAAGTTTTACTTTAAAATTTGTGAGAGCGAGCGAAGCGAGCGAGCAAGACGGCTCGGAGCAGAAGCGACTTGGATAGTTTAGGTTCAGAAGTTTAACATCCGTAACCGTAACCGAAACAGGTATTATGTTTGACATTTATATATCCGTCCGTATCCATATCCAGTACCGAAATGTTATATCCATAACATCCATGCTTTTCTTTTTATATATTTCTTAATTTTCTTTAAATTTTAAGTTTTAAATGCATGTGGTCCGCACTGGAGCTAAATATACAAGCACATGGAACATACAGACCTATATTCGGTGGGGTCTATGTTGAGAACTTTGGGTCGGCACTCTCTGTCGAGGCACACGACGCGCGCCCCGGCTTCGCTCGCCATAACCTTCACTGCGTACACTGGCACGTCCAACGTGCGGATTATGCCGTAGTCTCTGCAAAAAATAAATAATTATATTTTTTTATTTAGCGTCATAGAAGATTAATAAAATAACCTAACCTGAAAACCTGATTTCAAATAAAAAAAAAACGCAATTAAATCGGTCCACCCGTTTAAGAGACACGGTGACACAGACAGAGACACACACACACACACACACACACACACACACACACGCACACGCGCGCATGCACACACACATTGCGGTCAAACTTATAACACCCTTCTTTTTGCGTCGGGGGTTAACAAAACATAGTTATCAAAGAAATGACAGTCAACTACTAACCCCTTGGTTTTTCAATATACATAATAACCTGAGTAGAACTTACCTAAACATCTAGCTAAACTAACAAAAGATAAGTTGGCTGCAAAAGCGGCAAAATCGTCACAACTTAAAAAAAAAACTCGTTCCTCAAAATATATAATTTTCTGAGTGAACTTTATGAACACTATGTCAAGGTTCAATTTTGTTGACATATTGATTTTAGATACGAGTTTTTTTTTTCAAAGTAGTGACGACAACAGTTAAAAACAGGCAGTTGCGAAGTACCGTTGCTTGGTCTCAGGGTTTCGTGTCGGCAACGCCTCGCTCGCTCAGCTCAGTCGCCGCTCGTTATGCTTCCAGCTATTTACAGCTACTACGAGCCACTACACATTTAACTCACCCGTCCTTACAGCAGTACTTGATATGGTTAGCGGTGGTGTATATGAAGACCGGCTGCGGCGTGCTGTCGTCGAACGCACCCGACTTGACCCGCGCCCCTTCGGTGACGGAACACAGCTGCTCGAGCTTCTTGGTGCAGATAGTCACTGTGTGCTTCCCGAGGAGGGCTACCAGAGACATGTCCGCGTTCCAGATGGCGTAACGGCATTTGCTGACTTTCACCTAAAAAATGAGGAAGAATTTTTACCCTACTAATATAATGAACTAGAGTTTACTCGCGGCTGGTAGTTACAATCGAAATTCCGGGATTTTACAAAATTCCCGTGGTAAATCCCAAAATTTATATCGTAATCTTCATTGTGGTGTTTTGTTAAGAACAACTATCCCGTGGGAATATTGGAATAAAGTAGCCTATGTGTTATTTCATCCAGCTATCTACTCTAATCAAATCTCATGACTCTAAGCCCAACGTAATCTGGCGCGCGGCAATGAATGGGTAAAGAGATTTTCAGACTGCAATGCGGGATAATGAATAGATTTCTTTTTCCCTGAATGGCAACACTGGCATAGATAATAGATCGCTCGTTTTTTACTCGAAATTCAAACTTGTGATTTTATTTTGCTTAATAAACAAACTGTTCACACCCAATATCATATTTTCTCAAGTTTTCCCGATTCCCAAGGTCAAAGAATCGAATTGCTTTCAAATTCCAGAGAAATAATTGGGAGAAACGTGTCAAAATGGTGTTGTAGAGCGCCATCCTGCTCTGTCTCGTTTTTTTTCCCCCGTTCTGGCGGTTCACTTTTATATTATAGATTGCGAAAGTTTGAGTACGTTCATTACTCCTTCACGGTAAAACGGCTGGAAAGATTTGAATGTAATTTGGTATGTAGATAGCTGGACACCTGGAACAACTTATAGGCTACTTGTTATACCGATATTCCCACGGGATCGGGATAAAATGTCAAAATATCAACCACGAGATTTTTGGAGTCATGAAATTTGGCCCCATTGTTTTTCAACTTCGACCACGTATTTGCAGTATAGTGTGGTGTCAGTCCAATCTGTAAAGCGGTTACCGTGGCGATGGTCCTCTTCTGCTGGACGTCCAACAGCTGGACGCAGTCGGGCTCGCGCAGCAGCAGCATCCCGGTGCCGGCGTACATGATCTCCTCGCACGCGGGCGTCGAGATCTTCTTCGACACCTCATTCTTTAAGTTCTTGATGACGAGCTGAGGAACCAGATGGTTATTAGTAGCCGTGTTATGCAAAGCCACGCTCGGGGTTTCTCTACGGGATCGAATCAGAAGTGAGGAGATACGTAGAAGAACGAGGCTCAACGAATAGCCGAGCAGAATAACTCGTTGAAGTGGCAATGGGCAGGCAATCAAAATTTCTCGAACGGAGGCCACGGATTGACCAGCACATTGTAGGACGTCCAACAACAAGATGGACGGATATCTTGGTGAAAGCCGCAGGTTCATGGTGGATGCAGGCAGCTTCCAACCGAAGCAACGGAGGAGGCCTATATCCAACAGCAGACGTCCTACGGCTGATATGATGATTAGAGTTCTCTGCCTTTTCCCAACTTACGATTCCCAATTATCTCATTTGCCAAACTGTTTCATTTCCCAAGTCACGATTTTATATGAAACCATGTTTTTTTCGGAACTTTATGGTTTAAGATATTTATTTTGTCAAATGATTTACAAAATCACTTGTAAAGAAAAACAATATTAATTTAACTTAAATCCTAAATCTAGGTAAGAGAGGGTACCACACAAACATGGTGAACAAAAATCTATGAACTAAAGCGGGTAGGTGGTAATGACGAGAGCCGCAACACAAGTTTTTAACTAAATAACTTGTTACTGGAGGCCATCTAGGAGGCCAAGGCATACTTTCATAAAGCAAACCTAACCTACCGTGCTCTATAAAAGCATAAAAGAATACACTGAGATTTTTTTTTGCTTTCGGAGAAATTTGTAAGTTGTAAAATGACACAGTCGGCAAACAACAATTCTGCGAAAAGGCAGAACCCGGGTGATTAGACTAAGTAACCTGGTTGTGTTTGTCGAGCGCAGCGAACCGGTTCCGGGCGACCCAGACGGCGTGCGTGGCCGGCGCCCTTAGCGGCTCGGCGGTGTCGCCGCCCTCCTTGCCGGCGTACAGCTCGTACGAGCTGGTGTCGCCGACGCGCCAGTTCACCAGCACGCACCACTCCGCGTGGTTCAGGGACATGCTGCCAACAACAAACAACACATCATCAACGTCATCACACGCCAACCCCTACGTCAGACGGCTTGCAATAGTATTTTATCTACACCCATATAGTAAATCCTCAATTATGCATTCAAAAACCATAGGTAATGACCAGCATTACGACATTGGATTCTATTATGAACACGGACGATACAGATACAGAAATCTGTACTGCGCGCGCCGCGACCACGTGCAGCAGCAGGTCGTCGCGCGCGCAGCGGGCGCCGCTCGTGGGGCAGACATACCGTACAAACACGGCACAGATTGTAATTCTTTATTGTATTATTACACATTATAAATTCATTCATTTACTTTTCTTACATCACTTCAATAAAATGTTACTAAAATGTGGATATTTTACAAAAACAAAAATTAGCTCTTCCGACTGGCAGCGCATCAACCTAATACATTGGGTTGGCAAATAAGTATTTTACGGTGAGCACGTCGCTTACAGATTGTGCTAAAACGGGTTTAATATTCAATTACCTACATACCCAAGCCGAAAACACATATTCGAACGAATTATTCGTTGAAGTGGTAATGGGCAGGCCATATAGCACGGAGAACAGATGGCCGTTGGGGCCGAAAATTTCTCGAGTGGAGACCGCGGATTGGCAAGCGAAACGTCGTCCAATGACGTCGAAGGACGTCCACCAGCGAGATGGACGAAAAAACTGGTCGAAGCATTCGGGTCTATGGGGAGGCCTACAACAACAGTCCAACAATAGACGTCCTGCGGCTGATATGATGATAATTCAATTACCTGTAAGGTTGGTGCCTGCCGCTACCTCTAATCTGCATCACAGGCGAGTCGCGGTTGGTCTGCATGTCCAACTTGCGGATTTGCCTGTCCTTTATATAGAACAGCATGTTGTTATGCACGGCATACGCCGGACGCTCTCGCTGCAGCTTGAACAATATCATTCCAGCGTCGTGGCCCGCGGCGAACAGATTCAGAGTCGGGTGGGAAGCCAGCACCCAGTACCTGTATGAAAACAATTTATAAAAAAAGAGTTATGATAAACAACACGTTGTGGCAAATATTACATTATAAACATACATCCATCTATATATATGTATACACATACGCTTGAAAAGCAACCCTCCCTTCAGACACTTGGGTAAAAAGCAATGGCTCTTAAGGCTTGTTCGGACTAGGCTAGTATTTTAGTCTAGAAGCGAGTAATTTAGTAGCTAAACTATTCGCTACTGCCTAAAAATCGTTCGCATTACAGTCGAGTAACGAAACGACAAACGACATTTCACGCCAACTAATGAACTCGACTAAATCGACAGGTTCGGACTTGTTTAGCCGGCGGCCGAGTAAGCACGGACGCGTGGTGGGGGGTGCTACTCACTACTAAACTACTAAAAAAATAGAATAAAATGAATTGACTCGACTAAATAATTTTTTGGTGTTCAGGCACGTTTAGCTACTAGAGTGAAATACTTGCCTAGTCCGAACAAGCCTTTATTAACTCGGCAACAAGATTAATCAATTAGTAAGTAACTTAACTCACCGCTCATGCTCGCGCCGGAAGGAGTGCAGACAGGTCCGCTTGGTCATATCCCAGACGCGGATGAACTTGTCCTCGCTGTTTGAGAGGATCAGCTCGTGGCGCGCGTGAAAGAGCACGCACGATACGTTGTTATAGTGCCCGCGGCACGTGTCCACTTCCCACGCCTGGGGGACGGGAGATTGAAAAAAATATTGTACGATAATAAACATCTTGATCTTGTACAGAGAGAGGTTCCCAATGTGGTCCACCCGTACACCCGCAGGGGTCCACGTTGGTGTGAAAAAAGGGGGTTTTACGAGTTTTATGAATACAGTAGGAATGTTGAAGGTTCATTGGGTGGTCATCGAAACAGACGCAGACCGAAGAGGTGGTGGGGCGATTTGGACGCATATCAAGTAGTGGCAGGAGCATGCCCTCGATAGGGCCGAATGGCGGAAAAGAAAGGGGAGGCCTTTGCCCAGCACTGGGACACTTTAACAGGCTAATAAAATAAGTAGAAATTTAGTGTAGGGAGTCTACCAAAATACAGTAAAATCTTTAAAGTGGTCTACCAGAAAATAAAATTTGGGAACCTCTGATCTAGTCGTTCAATATAGGTTTTGTTAATAGGCTTGGCTCGTTGCTCAGCGAGCTATGGAAAGGGTTACTCTCGAAGTTTTTCTACGCGATCGAATCAGAAATGAGGAGATACGTAAAAGAATAAGGGTCACCGACATAGCCAAGTGGATTAGCTCGTTGAAATAGCAATTGGCAGGTTACATAGCACGGAGAACAGATGACCATTGGGGCCAAAAAGTTCTCGAATGGAGACATAATAGGAGAATGGTTGCAGGACGCTTCCAACAGATGCAACAGGAGATCTATGGGGGAGACCTATGTCCAACAATGAACATCCTACAGCTGATATGAAAAATATGATGAGTTCTGTTAAAATAGATTCAAAAATAGGGATGTAAAATTTCCGAGTTTGATAGTCACATTCTTTGTAGTATAGAAAGTGTTGTGTTGTAACCATGCTCACCTTAGCATCGTTCATACGCCAGAGCTTGACCAGGCGATCGTCGGCAGCCGACACAATGAGCGGCAGCGACGGGTGGAACGCCGCCCAGTTCACGCCGCGGTCGTGCCCCTCCAACACGTGCTTTACTACCGCGTCCGCCTGTAACAGTTCATTCCTTTCAGTACACGCCAAACAGGCGCATTATAGTATAGCATGATTTCTACTAAACGGCTCGCATCGGATCGGATCTAAAAGAACACGAACGGATGTGGCGACAGCCAAACGACTTTCATCGAACCAGATCTATAAGATAAAGTAATGAACCAAAAGAAGACAGTTGTGGAAAGCTAAGAAAAGAATGTTTTTACCTGTCCAAACAAATCCGTAGCTTGAGGGTTCCTCAAATGCTCAGCCAATCCTGCAGGGCCGGGCGCCACATTCTTCTTCCTCAGCCCGCTGAAGTCCCAGACCCTGACGGACTGGTCGAGTGACGCTGACACAATAAGGTCCTCCGTTGGGTGGAACTGGGCACACATCACATAGTGGTTGTGGCCGGTGAGTACGCTGATGCATTGGCGGGACTGCCAGTTCCATATTCTTATGGTCTGTGGAGAAGATATAGGTGATACAGTTGTGACTTGTTAGAAATTACGGCTCGAGATATTGTAGAACAGAAAATACATAAATTGATGTGACATAATTTATAGTTTTGTTTTTCTTAATCTCATATTTTAACGAGGCTTTAGTACACCAAATATGACTGTCAGCCTCATGGGGAGCCTCAGATATATACACCACACTACAGATATTACGCTCTCCCTTGCACTTATAGATAATGAGCGATAATGCTCACTTGCGGGCTTGAAGGCTTTCAGGTAGGCAAAGGCAATAGAGCGCTTACAGAACCAAAGAAGGCATTACTTAGTTATGGGAAGGCCTATGTCCAACAGTGGATGTCCTATGGCTTGTATGATGATGATGATGATTTATTAAGATCAAGAAAAGAGGAAGCTTTAGGAAAAAATCAAGGCGCAATAAAGTTGAGAATCTATGATCCACCTACATCACAAATGGTGAATAAGTGTAAATAATTTAGGAATAACACTAATCATAGAATGTGTGTACTTTATTGAGTTTTATTGTCCATGCAAAAACTAGGGGCGCGGCCACATGAAATCGCTCGACGCTCGTTTCCAGTCTCAAATCTAGTCACATGACATATAGCAATGAAGCTCTTGTATCTTGTTTGTTTATTTTGATGTTTTCTTGTTTGTGGTCTTGGTGCCGTCCATATGTTATTTGTTTTAGGTCTCCTGTCTATTCCTTCCCCAAGATCAAAATTTCATAAACCGAACATTCTCCTCACGTGTGTAATGCCGACATTGGCAAAATACGTCTTGCTATCACGGCAAGAGTGAAACCCATTAAAAAAAAAACTTCAATTTCGGCAAAAACAGTTAAATTTTTTTTTTCATTCACTCCAATTTCATTTATGTGTACCACTGCCACGACTGCTACTAAAATGAGATTAAAAAATCAGCTTCCAAGGCCAAGATCATTCCTGCAAGAAGCCATCTTATCGGTGCTGCTCGACGCGGCGACTTAACGCTACTTTTTTGAATTGCGGGAAATTCAATATCACAGTCAAAATGGGTGACCAGATTTATCACTGCAATCGAGCGACTCACAACTGCATTTGACTGCACCTTAGGCCAAAAATGATACAGTCAAGGGTAAAAATATTGATACAGCCAAAGCTACGAAAATATGTACTTAACTTATATATACTTAAACGACTTTATTCACTTAACATTAGGGCAATGTATACATATTTTTGCAACTTTGGCCGTGTTGATATCTTTGCCCTTGACTGTACATGCTATCATAGTCAAACCATTTGTTTTCATATAAAATGCCATGTTCAATAAGGCTCACCATCACTTGTCTACACAATATATAACGAAAATTCCGGCAACAACAATCATTTAAATATAACCATGATGATACTGACCTGATCATCAGAGGCACTAAGAATCCACGGATACTCATGATGGAAGCAAGTGGTGCGGATGTAGTCTAAATGTCCCAGCAGTGTGAATAGACAGCGGCGTTGCTTGTAGTTCCACACCTGGAAAAACAATACAATACAATAATTTTTTATAAATATAGGTAAAAATAAATAAATTATAAAGGTCTACATTTACTCATTTTTTTTTTTGTGTGTGGCAACTCTGATTTTAGTTTCGATGACAATTAGGTACAGGCTTACTGCTTACAAATTAAAAAGGAAAGTATTTAGTTGGCTTTATGCTTTATTTGAGGCTGTTCTCAAATTCTTTCACAACAATTTTCCTAATTAATTCAGGAAACTTATTCTCATTTATTATTCTTTCATTATTCTTATTTCTGGTGAATATAGAGTCTCTTTGAGGATTGGAAATCAATTACTCGCTTATAAATGGGCTTGTGCAGGAAAGGGTTAAGCTTCCATTTTGTATATTAAGTTACACCTAAGTATGGATGTGAATTAAGTTTAAATAAAGCATTGCTAAAGATATGGTGGCATATTAACAACTAAAACCACTACACGTCAGTGTTATACGTAAATTACAGGCAACACTGAAAAGCCATAAAGTTGTCAAATTTTCAGGATATTCTTATCAGACATTGAGAATCCAATTAAAAAGACAAAGTAGATATAGTCAATTATTAACTAATTCTAATTGAATCGTTTTATTTCATAAAACAAATACGTCAGATAAAGCCGAAAACATTTGCTAGGCGAATTACTTCGAAACATGTTGTACATAGAAAGTCCTCCCTAGACAACCAAATATTTAACTGGCTGTATCTGACCTCACCTTGATCTTATAGTCATCTCCTCCAGACACAAATAAGGGCTGCTGAATGTGGAAGCAGATGCCACGCACTGGACCATCATGCTCATCAAATTTCTCCAGTAATGTACACATCCGATAGTCCCACAGCTGAATCACCCCATTGTGTAAACTCGCCAATACCCATGGCCGTTTGGCGTGAAACGATATCCCTTTGACCCTCGCCGACTTCGTCTCGAATTTTGTAAGCATTTTGATACGAAAAAATAGAGATATTTAAATAAAATCAACTATCACGGTAAGATACAAACGATCGACATGTCAAACCGGCTGACGTGACACGTCCAAACAGGGATGTGCGAATCGATATTTACCGGTTATTGAATCTGATTTATATGCCTTTTATGCTAAAAAGCTAGAATGCGAACAAGAAAATATACAGTAGATGCTAATAACGCTATAACACCAAAAAAAAAACCTAAATTTACAAAGTAATGAAAATTAGGGACATAAGCTACAATGAAAAACTTCAGAATAAGAAAGTGTCAGTACGCATGTCAGTCAACGTCAACGTAAAGTTTATATTTGGTCTGTTTGTCGAACTTTTATTTAAGGAAGATATAACACAACATTTGTTTACTTGCGTTACGATTTAAAATTACTTTAATTCTGCTAAGAGCTACTGTCAAAACCTAACCTACGTACCTATTCAAAATTAAGACCAAAACATAACCTCTTTACAACAACATGACTACAGAAGAATTGCAAGAAATAGGGAAAATATGCATTCCTGGCATGAGATTGAGCATATCCGATAAAGAGCATACTGCAGGACCCGGAACTCATGAACTTAAAGGCTATATTTATTCTACTTTGACAGGTGTTTTAAAAATTTTGGAAGATGATAAACTCAAGGTAAATAGGAGTTTATTTAGCTTAAAACTATACAAATGTTTGCGTAGCTCTGTGGCTTACTAAGCGGACAATAAAAGCTTACAACTTAAAATGTAAAGTTTTATGAACTCTGGTAGTATTTTGATCTGGTAGTATATTTTTTTTTCAGACCAAAATAGTGACTGTAGAAAGTCTAAGGACTCCAAGCATTCTGCCCAAGGCTGGTGATATTGTAACAGCCAAAGTGACAGTTGTAAATTCCCGAATGGTACAATGCATTATCTTGTGTGTAGGTCCATCTGTGCTTGCACGGCCATACCGAGGTGTACTTAAGAAGGAAGATATTAAATCCACAGATAAAGACAGAATTGACCCTTACAAGAGTTTCAGGCCAGGAGACATTATACTAGCAAGAGTTGTATCCTTTTATAATAATAATAATAATTTATTTTTCGACCAACTTGGATCATTAAGTTAGTAATACAATTGAATAAAACTTATGCTAGTGTTAGTTAAGACATACAGAAGGGCAACTACAAACAATACATAACAAAACATCACTAACACAAAATTTAGGTATTGCGCCGCACATGTAGCTGAGAACAGTGGTTAACGTACAGGCAATCCAGTCTGTCTGCTATCATGCGCAGGACACTGCATAATAATATGGTTTGGTTGGAATGTAGTATTACATTCTGTAATAGTGTTTATTTTTTAATTCATAAATTTTGTGTTATCAATCAAGCAATATTGGATTTTAAAATTAAATGTAATATACTTTAAACCAAACACACCTGCACCTACATCAAATTGATTCTTTGCAATTGTGTTTTCTTATTCTTTAACTTGTGAATATTTTGACAAAATGCTTCAGCTATTTACTTCAAAATAAACAAAATTTGAGAGTATTGTGTAAGCTAAGGATTACTATTTTTTTATGTAAGAGGGGGAAACAAGTATGTGGGTCACCTGAGACAGGTTACGCAACAAGGGGTTGTCACAGGTGTGTTGCCAGCCCTTTGAAAATCTAAAGGCCCGTTTTTTTAAAGATTCCTAAGTTGCATCATTCCAGGAATGCTGCCCCAGGGAGCTGGTTATGGTGGCTTTACACTGCAACTCTATGCTATATTTTTAAGAACCCCTATTATAAGCAGTTGTTTATGAGGCAATATGCAGCACTTTTTGTAAACCCTGACTTATGTTATTTCTGCAAGATTTTGGATATTACTGATGATTAATTTAACTACCATTTCTTAAGGCTCTTGTTTGATTCAACATGAATCATAAAAAAATGTGATCTTAATTTTTATGCAGTAGCATTTCCTTATCCTACCTGACAGTTACCAATGACAGAAATCCACTGGTATCATATATCTACAGCAGAGAATGAACTGGGTGTGGCCATAGCGACGGCAGAGGGCTCTCCACAAGGAGTTAGCATGGTACCCATCAGTTGGTCAGAGATGCAGTGCCCTAAAACTTTAGTCAAGGAACCCCGAAAAGTTGCCAGGATCATTCCAGAAAATATCAATAAAGCATTGTTCCCTGTTGGAGATAAAACAGAAGAAAAAGGTGATAAAAAATAAACGTGTATTTTTTACTTTGCAGTTTGATTTTTTATCCCTATAAGTATTTTAAATATGAATTGCAGTTTACTGATATAGCAAGGACTTTTTACTCACTAGACTTAAAATGTGTACACTGCTATAACAGCGTCCTAAACCTGCCCTTACTGCCAGCCTGCTATATCAGAGCTGCTGAACAATGTTACGATTTCATTCGTACTTGATTCATACATAATTAAATTAGCCTCAGTTCATAGCGTATTACTTCCGAACGAAAATTACTGACAGTTTGAGGACGAAACTGTCAATCAAACACATGTTTGTCGTTCAAAAACCATAAATATTTGTGGGACTACCTTACGGTATCATCATAAATATGAACAGTTCCATTTCTTAATATATGGATTTAGGAATTCAATGATAAAAGGCGTTATTATTAAACATTTTTATTCATGGATAAATGATAATCGAAATTGTGCTTAATTTTGTGTCAAGTCAAGTGATGAAGCTATTTATTTAAGGCACGTGTTTTTGAACGCGTTGCACTTGTGCATGTCAAATTCTCCGAAAATATTTGTAGTTTCTGCTCGCAAAATTTACCTTGAAGATGTAATGTTAAGCAGACGTCGAGCAAGATAATAAATTTAAGATAAATCTGCAATCATTCCAGTGTTTTGTTACGCTTTAGCTTTAGTATAATGAGCTCACCGTTGTCCAGTTATCATTATCATTAAACAAACTAACGTTTTACCGTGCCTATAGGTATCGGTTCGAGCAGTTTTTAGCGATCTCGAAAGCCTGGCAGACGTGCAAATATGAAGTTCGCCGAGCATTTAAGTGCCCATATAACGCCGGAGTGGCGTAAACAATATATCAATTATGAGGTAGCTATTTGTTTGTGTTTACACTAGATAGTTCTGGGCTCAACTAGATTTGTATTGCACTATTTGATTGATGGTCATTTGAAAATATAAACTCAATAAAATTCTCGTGATTACAAGCATATGCGTGCATGCAGTACAATACATTTTATAACTTTAAACTGAATAGCCATATCTCCTTTTTATTGCTGTGTCATTTGACCTTTCCGATTAGAAATGAATGTTTAGCAGTACATTAGAAAAGTAGAAAAAAATTGGCTTGATATTATTAATTTTAAAAAAGTTAAAAAGTACCAACTAAACTTTTTGTACAGGAAATGAAAGCTATGCTCTACACAGCAGTGGAAGAAGCCCCGTCTGCGGAGAATGTGGAGCCCGAAGTATTGTCCAGGCACTTTGCAAACTTTGATGAAACATTCTTCCACTACTGTGACCAGGAGTTGAAAAAGATCAACACATTCTACTCAGGTACCTATATAATGAATTTACTTGAACATTTGTTAATTAATAATTTAACTAAATAGCTTTTTTCTTCAAAACCAGCTCGACCAAGACATAGCAGTACAAAGAATACTTGACCAAGGAACAGTTAGATAACCTATCAGTTGCTCCCAACTGCCTGCCTGATAATTTAAATAATAATAACAATTATGGGTATACTAATATACTGCCCAGCAGTGTTGGGTGTTAATCATTAATTTTCAATAAATAATTTACTAAAAACATGATTCTTACAATTAAATTAATCACAATTAAATGAATTGTAATTAAACTTTGAATTAACATAAGTTAATCATCACTCACACGGATGGATGGATGATGGCGATGAATCAATATGTTAGGATATGATTTAATTGTTAGTTTTAATTTAAAGTCATAAAACAATTAAAAATGAATTAGTTGTTAACTGTAGCAAATCACAATTAATTAATAATTTACAATTTAAAAAAGAAATGGTATTAAAAAAATTAATCAACTGGTCCCTGCAATGAAAATTTGCCCAACACTGCTTCCCAGTCAGTTAAACAAAATCATCTTTTTTTGGAGTCTGTTAAAAGTAGTGTACAAATTATTTTCACATTGCATAAAATTGGTGATTGTATGATATGGTAAGAACAAGAATATGTCTGTTAAGAGACCAAGGCAAACATCAAATCTTTGGAAAAAAACTTCATTTTTCATATAATTTCTTTTGTTAATTTTAAACAATAAGAGTGCAAAGTTCTCTGTGCAAATTTGTGTAAAATATTGGTCAAATTGTTTCTCAAAGATACTATAATTTTATTTATCATATATTTGAATTTAATTAATTAATAATTTATTAGTAATGTTACTAAATACATGATAAATAAAGCTACTAAATAATTAAAAATGTCAATGTATTTGAAAACAATATTATTGGTCTGGTCAGGTATATTAACTTCAAATTTGGCAATAAGTGAGGGTAGGTTACAGCAAATCGTGTCTCACACAAAGTCAGATAAAATCTTACAAAAATTAAAAGAATATCATAAAATATGATGGCCTAAATAATAAAGTATATAGTATACAAAAAAAAAAATACCTTGTTGAGTTTCTTGCTGGATTCTTCTCAACAGAGGTTTTCCGAACTGGTGATAGTTTTTTTTTGACATTCATAAGTGCTTGTTTTGTTATAGCCTAAATTGAATAAACATATTTTAACTTTGAATTATTATAATCATTAAATAATACCTTTATTTACAGAAAAGCTTGCTGAAGCAACAAGAAAATTTGCCACATTACAGAGTGAATTGAAGTCCCAGTTTGACACACTGAAGCCAAAAGCCGGTGGTGATGGCAGAAAAGCACCAATACCTCGCAGAAAAGTGCAAGAACTCAAGCTCGCCTTTAGCGAGTTCTATCTCAGTTTGATATTGCTACAGAATTACCAAAATCTTAACTATACAGGCTTTAGGAAGATATTGAAGAAACATGATAAGGTATGTTATTTCTCATTCATTTATCACATTAATATTTCTCATATATTTATTTGGGTAGTTAAAATAGAATAGAAAAGAAATCCATTTATACAGACAACACACATAACAAAAAGGAAGGAAAAAAAAGTCTTTAAAAAACAAAAAAACAAAAAAATAAAAATGTGAAACCGAAATGGTTTCCACTCAGCAGTACCTTGGGCACGACTAGCGTTGTCAATGGCGCTGATTTTCGGCGGAGCCAGCGAGGTGCGTGGGACAGCATGCTACGCGACTTGCGTCAGACAAATGATATAAACACATAGTACCTACTCATATAAATAAGAAAGTTAGATATGTGATATAAAAAAAAGAATGAAAGAGAAACATTTATTCGTGACATTTTTGTACAAGCAAAAAAAATACAAAAAGAAAAACGAAAACTGAGAAAGATATGTTACAATATGGTCCCAACTCAGCATAACATTTCAATGGCGTGTTTATAGATACCAATTTACACTGAATCCGCGTGGGAGCTTCAACCCAAGCCCTCTCAATTTGGGAGGTTCAAGTTCGCAATTCAAGGTTAATCGCTTTCATATTTTCTAGTGCAAAAACTAACGAAGTTTAGATTCATTACTAAAGAAATTGTTGGCCATCTGTTACCTTTTACGGCATCCACGGGAAATGGGACAACAGGACCCTGTCCTTTTTTAAACCCAGTCGTCCACAATGCCATCTCCTATAAAGCACCTCATATCAAAGTTATAAACTAAAATCAAGTAAATAAAAGCAAAATCCTGGCCCTTAATGCGACTAAACCCAGAAAATAATTATCTAAAACCGGGCTATGAATGGCAGTTTTCGCAATAAAAAAAAGTTAATAATCTTATTTATTTCCAGTTATTAAACGGCAGTAATGGTGCACAATGGCGGGCTGAGCATGTGGAAACATCCCACTTCTACACAAACAAAGACATTGACAGACTGATCAGCGACACGGAAGCCACAGTGACCAATGAGCTGGAAGGTGGGGATCGGCAGAAAGCCATGAAGAAGCTGAGAGTCCCACCGCTGGGCGAGCAGCAGAGTCCGTGGACGACGTTCAAAGTGGGACTGTTCTCGGGATCTTTTATAGTGCTGTTCATTACTGTTGTGCTGTCTGGTAAGTTGATATTTACATACATACAATCATAGGCAAGCATTGGGTCAATTCCAGGGCAGGCAGCGCTAGTTTGCGCCGCCACCCCCCATACTGGAATAGGCACTTCTTACCCTGCTGCCTACTCTAACATTATAACAATATTAGCTAGTTCGTAGTTACTTTCTTTGGTGTAATTGTTTAATGTTTTACGCCATACGATTAAATAAATAAATAATAACAATATTATTACAATTTTGTTGAATTACATTCGAACTATTCAACACAAGTAAAGATTTTAAAATGGGAAAAACTATTTATTTATGGTATAAAAATTATTTTCAAACATCCCAGTCCGTGATATAATCATCTTCATAGGCAATGAATGTATTATTGTATTATTGTAAATGTATTATTATTTGTTCCATAAGATTCAAAACTTGTTTATAAGGAGAAGCATTGTAGGTATCGTTAAATTACAGAAGTGTCTCGAATATTTAAGGAGGAAAATGAAGACTGGCTTGAATTACATTTTACTACCTATAAAGTTCCATTGTGGAATATCAGGGGATAAACATGTCAGTGACGTTTATTATTATTATAATGAAATAGATTTGCGTGTAAAAACCGCAGAAGTAATACACGTCTCACTCGTTTGAAGATGTTTTACCTAGTTTCAAATTAGATAAAGGCTCATTCATTCTCATATTATCTATCACTATCAGAATAAACAACTATGCTCTTGATTACATGTTTGCAGTTAAATAATAGAGTACCTGGGCGACTGAGCTCTGCTCGGGCTGAAACTCGGTAACCAGCGTTTTCCCAAAGATAAGACCAAGCTAGATCGATTTTTCATCCCCAAAAACCCAAATTTCATCGAAATCGTTGGAGCCGTTTCCGAGATCCCCGAAATATATGTTTATACAAGAATTGCTCGTTTAAAGGTATTAGATAGATGTTGATTGATGTACCATTAGAATACCGTCAATGGAGAGAATCTTAAAAATGTGTGAACTCGTTTTATTTTTTTAATTTTCAAAAACGTGATGATATTTTGTTGGAAAAACCTATAGGGCACTTCTATAACCTGACAAGTAAAGTCCTCACAGTACAAGTAAAGGAAAAAGTCCGAAAATCACTAAACCAAAAAAAAAAAATGTACCCATCTAACAATAATTTAATGAAATCAATTTTTTTACTTGCTTTTATATTTTTAAGGATGCGCAAGTCAGATACCTGCTTAGCTGGTTTATTCCAGCAGTTTTGGCAATCCCATAGCTAGCTAATAATAAACCATTATTATCGCAAAAACAACAAGCTTTAAATAATATTTACTGCTATAATACGATCCATAAATCGCCAAAGTAAACATAGCCAAGTAAATTTAGCACCTGTTTTATCTTTGTTTCACATTAGCTGTAGGTGATATCTCCGAAACACTGTATTCAAAACTGAGTTTTAACACAAATGCGATAAGGTTGAATTAGGTTGGTGGTGTTGAAGATCAAATAAGAGATGTTGCCACAAAGCTGTGGTAGTCAAATGTTGTTATCTTTGACCTCTATTGAGATAAAGATAAATCTTAGATATGATAAAAAGGAAAATACAGCGGATTTGTGTAACAACTGTTGCTATTAGTAGAGGACACGTGGAAGATCGACCTTTACCCATCTGATAACCTGATGACTAATTTTTTTATTAAATATTATTTATTTACAAACACGCCTATGATAGCTTGCCTATCGAAAGTGGTATCGAAAATAATCATTTTCCCAATATTTTTTTTAACTCCCCTAGCCTGAAAATCCTATCGTCCAATCATCAAAATATTTTAGTATAGTCAACCAATTTGATTCCGAGGCCACCATAGAACCCTGTCGTAATTACATTAAACGTCATTAGATAAATAATGTTATAGAAAAACAAAATGATTTACTATGATACCCCAAAAATGATGTTCTATGGTACCCCAAGATTTAAATTGTTTGTAAAAACCACTACATCATTATAGGTACAGTGTATAGATACTATTAGATAGTGCCACGAGAGTTGAAGTGAATGATTACACACACAGCTACAAAATGAACTTTTTTTTGTATGTCAATAAACATTGTGAGTTTAAGTTTAAAAGGAGAATGAATAAATGAATGAGTAAAAGTGAAAATCTTGCTGTCATTGTCATTACACATCATTTTGTAGCTGTGTGTGTAATCATTCACTTCAACTCTCGTGGCACTACCAATATTTATGATGATCTAGTGGTTTTAAAACTTTTTAATTTTATTGTTTTTTTTTCCAGCACTATTCCATGAAGGGGGCACAGACAACTTCAAGACAGCCTTCAGGTTGTACCGTGGACCATTCCTTCTAGTAGAATTCATATTCTTAATAGGAATCAACGTTTACGGATGGCGGTCTTCAGGCGTGAACCACGTATTGATATTCGAACTAGACCCTCGAAACCATTTGTCTGAACAACATTTGATGGAACTAGCGGCCATATTCGGGGTTGTATGGGCACTGAGTATATTAAGTTTTATATACAGTGCAAGCCTTAGTATACCACCGTTTGTGAATCCGTTGGCTCTAGTGATAATCATGTTGATATTCCTGGTCAATCCTCTGAAGATGTTCAGGCACGAAGCCAGGTTTTGGTTCTTGAGGATATGTGTAAGTGCTTTGTTATTTTTTATATTTTTTATTTCACAACCCAATTCCAATAACAGAAGTAACAATACTGGATTGTTCATTATACTAAGTTGAAAACTGTCGTAATTCATTTTTATTTTATTTATTTTCATTGTGTAGATTTGTTGTGTCTCATCAAACTTTTGGGTAGCAAATGGGTAAAACATGCAAGAGGATCACCTGATGGAAAGCACTTTCCGTTCCCCGTGGATACCCATAACATAAGTGAGATGAGGTTGCTGGCCCTTAAAATAAATAAAATATGTGAATGGATAAGAAAAGCTTAAACCTTTAATACTGTGTGGTAAATACAGTCAAGTTAAAATAAATTGTATCGGTGGTTGAAAGGAGAAATTGACTAAGCGACATTTTTTTAAGATATTGAGTTATGAGCTGTTTCAAATTTTTTACAAAAATGTCGCTTAGTCAATTTCTCCTTTCAACTGTCGGTATACTTATTTACTTTACCACAGTAGGTACAATAAGGTGCAAAAATATAAACTTGCCTCTGCACTCTGGTACGCAGTCTATGAACGCTAAAATAATTAAACTAAATTTATTTTTAATTTTCTTTTTTTTTCAGGGTCGTATTCTAGCAGCACCTTTCATGCCAGTATTATTCGCGGATTTCTGGCTGGCTGACCAGTGGAACTCTTTCGCGACGGCCTTTCTAGACTTCCATTATTTAGTAGCCTTTTACGTCGCGGGCGGCGATTGGTTTAATGTTAACGGTGAGTTACATTCCGCAACAAGAGCGAGGAATATATACAATCGTTTATTTTTAACAAGTGATAAACCTTTACAATCTATACTTTACAAAAGTAAATAGCCGCCCCTTGATTAAGATAGCTTAAACCTTACGTATACTATCTAATACTTTAAACGAGCAATTCTTGTAGAATCTCAGAAACAGCTCCAACGATTTCGATGAAATTTGTTATGTGGAGGTAGACAAATCGATCTAGCTTGGTCTTGTCTCTGGGAAATCGAGTTTTAACCCGAGCATCGTCCAGGTACTGTTTATTTAACTGAAACTAATGCCTATAATAAATTTTTCAGAAGTTATTCTCTACATATGTGAGTAGTTTTGAGATGTTCTAACTATCACATTAACTTGTTTTAGAATATGTTAATTGTATTTCTACTTAGAGACTTTTAAATGTATAGTATAAATGTAATAATTACTTTTTCGCCCTAAATTTATGTAATTAAAATACGACCAATAAAAACCGCAAGATCACTCACATCATAATAGTTTCGAAATACTAGCCCAGTTTTGTATTTATAAAATGTAATATTTCCTCAAATTTCATGAAAACTTTACTAAGCTTCGAAGTACCTTCATACTTAATTTTGTATTTACGGTTTTTAGTTATTATTGTTTTTGTTGACTTTAATTGGTAGCTATTGATGTCCTATCTTGCTTAGCCATCTCATGTATACTCGTATGACTAATACTTAATATTAAATATCAGCAATAATTTGTATAAGATTAAAGAAACTCGATGTACAGCCAAATGCAAAAATAAGTATCTATTCGAACCACCCAAAAATATGTTTTGAAACTTTGAATAAGTTTATATTTTTACACTTGACTGTACCGACCTCCATTCTATAGCGGTAGAGAATTGTTTTCAAAAAAAGTCCAAACATTACACCACTTTATATCATTTGAGACAGAAGAATGAAATTGTGATAACCTTTTTAATAGACTTAAAATGTACTCTTAGACTACGTACCCATTATGCGGTTAGCTGCGCGGTTTTAGCAGGCCGTCCCTCATCAAAGTATCGCTTGAGAAAGAGACGGCGCGCTCAGTTAGCCACAGTGCGAACTTTAACATGCCCCCTTTCTAGAGCCGGCCCTGAATAAACTTTATCAAGATATATACTTTAGAAGCTGGTCAAACTTTCATATTTCAATTCAACCTCTATTCCAGACGCATTCGAGTCAACGAAGTGGTTCGTTATAACCCGCGCCATTGTTAGCGTTGTACCTGCATGGACGCGGTTCTGCCAGTGCCTCCGCCGGTACAGGGACAGTAAGGAGGCCTTCCCTCATCTGTTGAACGCTGGGAAATATTCTACCACGTTCTTTGTGGCGCTTTTCACTACGCTAAGGATATTGTACGATGGTAAGATTAAGTTGGAATACTGGCGCAGCCGGTAGGATGACTTGCTATGCTAGTATTATAGAGCACTAGCTTTTGCCCGCGGCTCCGCCCGCGTGGTATTCGGTTATCACGCGCTGTTCCCTCGGGAACTGTTCATTTTTCCGGGATAAAAAGTAGCCTATGTCACTCTCAGGTCCATAAACTATCTCTATGCCAAAAATCACGTCGATCCGTCGCTCCGTTTACAAACACACTTTCGCATTTATAATATTAGTATGGATTATACTTAACGCACATGTTTTTAGTTCGTAAAAAGTTTTTTTTAGTCATTGTTCGGTATCTAACACGCAACTACTCACCTTCTTCCCTTTCGCTTTATCTGTGGCTGGAAGAGGTGAATGTCAAAATGAGTGTTGATGTGTTTGCATGTATGTAAGCCCACACTTCTCCCCATCCATGGAGACTTCCATGGAGACCAAAAAGTTGGACCACGTTAAATTATACTCAACCATACAAAACAACTTATAACGGAAAAAGTTCATGAAAAACTTTAATGTCGTACCTACAAATTTTAACCAGCGTTAGGTTGTCCAACTGTTTTTAATTCCGACCAAAAATCAACATTAGAACATATAAATCGTCACTACTTTGAAAAAATCTCGTATCTCAAATAAATACGTCAAAAAATTTGACCCTTAAAACAATGCCCATTAAGTTCACTCGGAAAGATCATCGATTTTGAGATACCAGCTTTTTTCAAAGTAGTGACGAAATGTTTATATAACTCAACAAGTGTTTTTGAATAACGAAGTTAACACGTAAACCTCACTTTCAGGTAACTACTCAGACCAGTACGACAACCCGTTCCTGTACGCATGGTTCGGCTGCCAGCTGGTATCCTCGCTGTACACGTACACGTGGGATGTGAAGATGGATTGGGGGCTGTTCAGCCTCGCGTCCAATATTGAAAACCGGCTGCTGAGGGAAGAGATCGTTTACAACCCTGGGGTAAGTCCGTCCATAGGGTCAGTCTGACCAAATAAAGGTAACTCTAACCATATAGGTCAGTCAGCTTTTTTAAAAAATTTAGATTTTAATCTCAAAATGTAGAGCTCACAAAGTACTATGACTTACCACTGAATTAAATAATCTGAAAACAATATAAAATCTATTTTTTTATCTTTTAAATAAATGGTACTGGTTTTAAATACATAGGAATTGTTCGTGATGACTAACTTTCAAACCTCTATAACTCAAAAAGTTGCTTAGGTGACTAGACACGTTCTTTCCGTGGACCCTTCATATAGAGGTAAGTCTATTCACATGGATGAGTCTGAGTACAAGGATACGGTATTTGACAAAATTTGAATTTACCATTATCCTGTATATTATTATAAAAATATAGATATGGACAATGTTTAGCGAAATGAAAAATTAATTCAGTTGAAAATTGGATTTATAGTGTTTTTTTTTATCTATATAGCTGTCTCTATAAAACGCTTTTCTCAATGAAGCAAGCGCTACTTGCGTGTGACCTCACATGCAAGTTTTCTCTGTCTAATCTTGAATTTCAAACCTTTAAAACTCTGTTATATTTAAAGATAGCTTATTTTTTTTCTTTTCGATAACATGCATTAAGCTTTAATTTATAAAAGGAATAAAAAATAGTCAAATGCCTTATTCTGACCACTAGAATCTGTCTGACCATATAGAGGTAATTCTAATCACAGTGGTAAATACTTATTTATTCCAAAACTGCTTATCCTCCTGAAGCCAACCATATAAATATTTTGAAAAAAAATTACAAAGCAATTAGAATCTAATTGTTTCGAGAATAAAGTCAAACTGCCATGGTGTAAAACAATAGAAAAACAAAAGAATTTTTACTTTGTTACATTGTCATTGATTCCTAGTTCCCTTGAACTTATTGTGTACATTCTATTGCACATTGGGCCGCACGACGATAACTGGTTGCGAATTGTACTACCACTAGCAATTAATTAATGATATAATTAAAAAAAACATTTAAGTCTTAATTTCCAGTTCTACTACTTCGCGATCGTAGAAGACTTCGTGCTCCGTTTCGTGTGGATCGTGTCGTTTCTGCTCACAGAGAACAACGTGGTTGCTCCAGAGACCATGCTGTCGATCCTCGCGCCGCTGGAAGTGTTCAGGTCTCATACGAGTACAACCCGCGCAAGCCCGCAAGCCACACAGAGAGAGACCTGCTACAGGGACGGGGACGCGTCGTGGACTCCGCCTCGCCTCTTCTCTCTGCGTTGGATCGCCGCTTTTCTATATCATCAGTTATCTATTTCTCATCTCTTCTGTGTGGCTTTCTCGTAAGATTACCACAGAATTAAAAAAGGCCAAGTGCGAGTCGGACTCGCGCACGAAGGGTTCCGTACCATCTATACAACATTCATTAGACATTAGCAAAACGGCAAAAAATCACGTTTGTTGTATGGGGCCCCTTAAATAATATTTATTTTATTCTGTTTTTAGTATTTGTTGTTATAGCGGTCAGTTAGTCAATTATACATAATTTGTGATAATTTCAAACGTCTACTATTACGGTACAACCTGGTGACTGACGGACGGATGAACGGACGGACAGCGAAGTCTTAGTAATAGGGTTTACTCTTTGGTTTGGACGGAACCCAGGGTCACCAGAAATGCTCATTCATACACGGTTTTGTCAACACTCCGTGTTTCGTATTTATTTGATAAAAGAAAAAATAAAATATATATTTATATTTTCTGATCTGATACATAATCTAACTGACCGACTAAATAGAATTTTATACTCAAGTCCGGAATTACGCGTACTAGATTGACAGCTGAAAATGTTACCAGATATAGCAAAAAAATAATAGACGTAGGCGGCGTAGGAATATGTCGATATAACCTTGTGTAGACGCGGAATGGAAATGTTTGTCACTTTTGGATTTTATTTCCATAGCTTTAAGCCTAAAACGACAAAAAGGATAACAACAAATTAAAATAAATCAATAACGTAACGAAAATTTCACAATAACGGACATAAATCCGAGCAAACCGATGGCAGTTAAGTCGAATGACATATCAAATCTCAATAAAATAAAATGCCCGATGGCGTCCTTACTCATGTTCAACATTTTCTTTCCAAATCTTTCAAATAAAATATTAATTTTATTATTATTTTGAAGTATTTTTTCTAACATCGATATTAAGTTTTTTTTATATCGATATTACAGCACTGAAACTGGCAACATTTGTGCATAATGAACTGTCAAGTTGGTCCGCCTAGTATGGAACACTATACTATTGTAAAGACGGAGCGTTGGAATATTCTCGAATGGCTCATCTTAAAACCCCTTTTACCCCCAGACGCTTCATCTGGAACTTCTTCCGGCTGGAGAATGAGCACCTGAACAACTGCGGCAAGTTCCGCGCCGTGCGGGACATCTCCGTGGCGCCGCTCGACTCCTCCGACCAGGGAGACATCATACGAATGATGGACCACCCCGATGGCGTTATCAATAGGTATAGTATAGTAGGGAAGCCCACGATGCTAAATCGGGATTTTTTCGAAGCAATATCATAGAGACCTATTGGCGTGCGAAGCTTAGATCATAGAAGAAAAAAATTGTTCATATAATATTACCTTTTCAATCGGTGGGGGGAATTGTTATAGATTCAAAATGTAAAAAAAAACTGTTGCATGAACATACTCGAGCGCGTCAATATTGATATCATTTTCCATTTCCTACGTATTTTTAAAAATGTACGTATGTTAATCTGATTGTTTCCTGATGGGGGGTGTCGTACGTAAGGGTTGAAAATGATAAAAAAAAAAATTTAATCGCGCGCGTCAGATTTTCTTAAGGGGATGTTAAGAGATCTTAAAAAGGCTCTTATATATAATCTGACGAATTTGGATGTGACGCAAATCCGTAGCCATTATTAGAATGTGCATAAAAAAATCGCCATTTTGAAATCCTCAAGCGCGTCAGATTAAAGATATATATGGTTCATCTTCATGCCCTAGACGTGCTGTTCATTAATCTGCGATTATCTGGAGGGATTCGCCTAATCTGACAATTAAAAATTTTTTTTTATTATTTTTTTTTAAATCATTGAACTTAATTTATTGAAAAGCTCAGGAAATAGCATGCAATAAAAAAGTGTATGTTTTTTAAGTAGAATACTGTATTTAGAAGAAAATAATTATAAAAAATTTAACTTTTTTGAGTATTATTTTCTCAATATCATCGTTATCGGTAGAATCATCTTCTTCCTCTGACTCGAATTCCAAAAATACCAGCGCACGCAGCGGCCACACAGTGAAACTTGAGTAAACAATAAGAACGAAATTTCTGCCGTAGTGTTGTCGCGGCCGTTAATAAAATGCCATCCTTGTCTATTTATGAACGCATTCTGCAAGAATAAGCAAGCGAGATATAGGTCTACCAGTTTATATTTGTTAGTGAAATACGACACCCGCCATCGACCGGGCCGTCGCTTGCCACTCTAGGGTTTTTGACAGCGTGCCGGGAGCCGATCGCCTGCCAAACAAGGATGTGCCGGGACCGGACGCTTGCCACTTCAAGGGTAGCAAAAACGTTGGAAATACGTTGTTAACAATATCATGCCACGAACGAGTCTGTGTGATCAGCTGTGATGGCGTCTTGGCAACAGACAACCAGAGTGGGGACGGAGCGAGAGAGTAATAGATAGAGAAAAGAGTGAGAGAGGAAATAGAAACGCGGAGAGGGGATATAGGCATCACGTAGCTGAATGCAATAAACTTATCGATGAATGGTTGTTATTTCGGCTTGTGGAAACCGTCAGATTATATATTTTTCGTAATTCTTGAATTATTCCCTTCAAATAAAAAAAAATTAACCACGCTCGAGAATGTCGAGATGACGTTTTTTTTTTACAACTTTCTAGCCCTACCCCTTCTTTACGTCACTCTCAAATTGTCAGATTAGTGGAATACACACGTTTTTAGTATGTGACTAACTCATCCTAC
>NC_133496.1:5052004-5061029 GCF_025370935.1 Choristoneura fumiferana | reverse complement strand
CATCACTTGAGAGGCCATAGGCCAAAACTACTGGCTTCCACGACTTTTTTCACAGCCGCGGGTTTTACGAAAGCGTAATCCCATAGCGCTGCATTTTTCCGGCGCTCGTGAAAGCCCGGACACTCGCCTTAATTAAATAGTTCGGGCTTTGGGCCGCCACACATTCAAATTATGTATTATCCGGCTCGCAAACAAACCCGCGCCATTATTTTTTAGTGTAACCGCCAAGTTTAATTGATTCTGGACTCGGGATAATGAGAATGCGACCTCAATTATGGAGATGTTGTTTGTTCTGTTTAGGTTTGTTTTAAGTCTTTGCTTATTTACGCTTTTGACGCTGGAACTGGAGGACTGTTTTTGGGCGGTTAATTCGATTTTAAGGGTGAAGGTTGCGACATAATAAGTTTCTCTCGTAAAATTATTAAGCCTTAGGTTTTATCTGATCAGCACGGCACGGTGTCGCTGCAAATTTATATTATTAATTATGATAACTGAATGAATCTATCCTAACCTAATGGTACGAGCATACGATATCGGTAGAAAAATAGTACCTTACGTGTGCTTACGTTAAATTAATTATAAACGCGAAATTTTGTGTGCGTGTTTGTCACTCTTTCGAACTAATTATTTAATCGTTGGGTGGGCAGATGTAAGTTTATTTTGAAAAATTATAAATTTGTTTTGAAAAAAAATAACCTTGTTGAGTTTCTTGCCGGATCCTTTTCAACTGAAGTTTTTTGGTGGTATATTTATTTGACTTCATAAGTGCTTTTTCTAGCCCAAATTAGACAAAGATATTCTCACTTTGAATATGGTTTGGATTGCGAACAACTTACGCAATATGTCGGCTGGTGGCCCAATAGCCTAAACGACGAGCCGCAGCTCATATAGCCGCCATCCCGCTTTAATGAACGCCGTCCACTTTCACGGTTAATTGAAAACGTCTACACTTAGACGAGTGTTACTCTGGAGTCCGCATATGAGCAAATACCTCGATGCATAGTTTAAAGATACTTCGGCATTTGAGGCGGAGCTCATCCCGCCTCGCGCCCCGCTCCCCATTGTTCCGCGCCTCGTTAATTAGAACCCTCCCCCCTCCACCCCTCCAGGTCTCCGCGAGGGTTTGTCGAACAAAAGAACTGATGGATAATGCGCGTAATCATTTGTGTTCCGTATTTAGGTTGCGTGCTCTTAGCGCGTTAGATAAGGCACTGGACTGGCAGCGACCGCGACTGGCTCCCTCTCGCTCATGCTCAGCAAGCCAACAGAAACATTGTTCTACTTATGGCTAAGAAACTGTTTTAACCATGCAACCGTTTGGTGATTATATCCAGACAATAACTTCTGTCTACTTTTGGCCCGCAGGCAAACTACAGCCCTGTAGTTATTTGATTTACCCATCAAATAAACTTTTTGCGCGATATAATCCGAAATACGAATATTCCCAAAGAATAAGAGTCACCAACATAGCTTGAAGAATAAAATAAAGTGGCCAACATCTGACGACCGGAATTAAACCATTTAATCAGAGTGCATTCTGGGGGCCTACCACGCTCTCTTAATACGATTCAGTTTAGGCTCTAAACTGAACTGCATCGCTATTTCGTACCACGACGTTACTTTTGCGATTCAGTTCAAGCACGGTTCAGCGACAGCGATACAGACATTTTCATTCACTCACTTCAAGCGGTTTTCGTACCATGACGCTTAACTTGAGTGGGAATTGAATCGCTTCAGTGTCAAATTTAGCGATTCAGTATAAGTTACTCATTCTGTCAATTCTTTTGGAATTTTAAGTGCTTTACTTGGAATATTTTTAAATTTCAAGAACTTTTAAACTTTTATTCAAGTTTTATAACTTTTCATAGGTACTCACGACATTTTGCTTCTTAACTCCTCATTGATAAAACTAATTTTTCAGTGAGAAAAAAGACTCGTGGATTAGTGACAGCATAACCTTTTTTTTTGTAATCAACACAACGGTTGCTAAGAACACGGAATGACAATTCCGAATATCACAACTTGAAATCTTAGTGCGGGTATACATTTTTCAAAAATTCAGAAAGGTCCAAATTTTTCGAAAACGGGGAGACTTTTATTAAGCTCATTTTTTATATTTGTTAGATGACCTGCCCATCGATCTCCGATTTAAGACACCCTGTATACCTTGCGTAGAAATGGTAAATTATAAAACAAATCACAAGAATCACATTATTTTAGTTTTTCCATCAAACATTGCGACAAACTTTAGATGCGTGTCACACGGTACTGTGTGTGTAGATTACTGGTATACTTACGCCAATTTGACATATCAGTTCATTTAGTTACAATTTTCTTTGTTCTCGTATTAACCTGAATATTATATTTGACAGGCCCTGCCCTGATATCGCGTTGACTTTGAATATTCAAACATCGTGTTTTATCAGTAAACAACCTTACGACACACCTCGAGACTGCGGCCAGGTAGCACGTATAGGTATAAATATCTTATTGCTACAGCCAATTTGCGAAGCGAATATACCCAACCATAATGTATAATATTATTAAATTTTATTATGTCTATCTACGTGGTTATTTATTGGTAGCACACTATACTGTCACTTTACTGTTAATGTTGGACGGCCTAGCATCAGCCTCACGTCGGACAGGCCTCAGTATGAATGTGGATAAGACCAAAATTATGGTCAACGACCGCGTTGATCCGAGGCCCGTTATCGTCAATGGAAATCTCGGGCAGATTTTGCAGTTAGGTAGAAACAACTTTGAGAAGGAGGCCAAGCGGAGGATTCAGCTGGGGGAGGCCTATGTCCAGCAGTGGACTGCTATAGGCTGATGATGATGATGACACTTTACTGTATACACTTTTTTTAGTCAAAATATACCCTAAGACTATTAACAAGCCTTCTTGGAGTCCCAGTACATAGATTCCGGCTTCATCATAAGATGAGCTCGATGCTAATAATAACGTAGGTACGTCATCAAAATTGCCTACGCATAAATTACCAAGTAACATGCCAATACCACAGGGTTGGGTGGGTGGCTGACAGTTAGGTCGACTTAGTATTACAAAAGCGTATAATTAAAAGTCAGTGTAAATATTTTGTCCGAGCATCGCGCTTTTTGGAATCTTCTTGCTTTCGCCAGATCTACAAATAGTGCCGTTGCCACTTCGTCTTTAGATTTAGAACAAGCCTTTTAGATAGGGTGGAAGTCGTGTTAGTTTAGTTAGACGCCAGGGGGCGTGACACTGAACGCCGTTAGCAAGTTAATTACGGTCCAACTTAGTTTGTAGCCAGAAGTCAATGTCTTTAGAAGCACGTTCAGAAGTAGCTAATTTTGTTTTCGGATTTTTCCTGTACTTTAGTATTTGAAATAGGCAGTACGCATTCGTCACGTCGCTAAATGCAAACAATTAGCAACTTGCCGTTAATTACATAAAACAAATTCTACACTCTTGGTGCGCTACATCCACTCCATCGCCACGCCAGGAATATTAGCAGCAGTTACAGTATAAGTATTTTCTAGTGACAACTGCCATAAAACATCAATCATCAAGATGTGAAGTATTTAGTATGGCTTTTCCACATTTTAGTGCTACAAACTGAACTGATTTGAATTGGAAACCCTAATGAAACAACAACTAACAGGAAAGTTTCGCGGGTTCACCCCATTTCAATCCACATTGTCTCCAATACGGAGCAGCCTTCCGCCACAGGTAGGCGAACCGCATTCCTCCAATACGTTTGATACGGAGCTGCACTCAGCGGTGCATAAACATGTTTCCGTGATCCATCGGCAGCTGCAGGCTTTGTCATAGCTTTGACAATTACTCATACGAGGTGAAATCGAAACCTATTAGTGCAGTGCACGTTGTCGGGACGAGGGATCGCGTCGCCGCGTATAAACACGCTCCGGTGTCGCTTTGGGGAACTAGCTAGTGATGCCAAACTGTCGACAAGGTTACAATCGGTAATTGATAGAGGAAATCAGTTGAGCACCCGATATAATGACAGTGTATGTATAGAATATGTTGTATGTATAGATAAAAGCGAATTTGACGTCTCATGGTGACAAAGTAGAAATTTAAATGCGCAAACAAAGGCTTACCACCAAACTACGACTTACCATTACGCCCGACGCTCAAAAATATTACCAACATCTTGTATAGAAGAGTATCAGAAAATTTGTTTTAAAGCGACAAGGTTGCCTATAGCAAACCTTGTAATTTTTCTCTATGTTCACTCTAGTCATTACATTGTATTGCATAAATAAATAAAATCTCTGGGAACGCAACAGTATGAAGATTAGAAACCAATAACCAGAATACCTGGTAGATAGCAGTAATACAATATGTATCGATACTATCGACAATATTCACGTATTTATAATTCTATCGAAAAATGAATAATACATAAACATCACTACTCTACCCAATGTATACGACAATCAACCTTAACAAAACGCTTTAAGTTACAATCTCAATT
Source organism: Choristoneura fumiferana (assembly GCF_025370935.1). NCBI lineage: Eukaryota > Metazoa > Arthropoda > Insecta > Lepidoptera > Tortricidae > Choristoneura > Choristoneura fumiferana. The sequence continues at coordinate 5,056,545 of NC_133496.1, read as the reverse complement.
ACAGCAGTATTTAGTAAACAGTCCCAGTTGAGCAGTGACGCGTGACGCGTCGCGGGGACGACGCCCCGTCTCCAAATACAGCTTTTGTTAGACGGGATCGCGCTGGTTTTGTTACACTGCTGGGCCGCGAGGCTATGAATTTATAAGTGATCGATCAACAACCGCATTGTATCGCAACCCGTGTGATTCTCGCTCCGTCTAAATGCGGCTTATGATCGTTGCTGGCGATTTCTGTCTTCACTTCGACTCGAGATATCGCTGTCTCCGCGTTCGGGGCAGCCGTATAAAATTCATTCTCAACATTGATTAAGTACTTACTTACAATGAATTGGTAGAGTTGTGAGAACTGTGAGGGTATTTCAATTGAAACTCGAACCATTTTAATTAACTTGCAAAACAACTTTTTGAGGTGGAAAAATAAACTGTAATTTTTACGCGTATTTCCATAGTGTGCCTCAAGAATCTTAACAATAGACAAAAACATGCGTTTTGAACTGGTTTTGAAATAGCTTGAGTAATTTACTTTTGTTACACAATAAGACTGGGCTGGGCAGACGAGTGTTGTACCGATCTCGAAAAATGATTTCGCTCTACATTGTTATCACGTTATCAGTCAGACATAGGAATCCACGGGACAAAATTTTATGACAGGTAGTGAGTTCCTATATAAATAATCTCAAATATCGATGCTTGTTCCATATACTAGCAATCGCCCCCAGTATTGTGTGTATTTTTTTAAGTATTGTTCTGCTGACGTATGAAGTTCACACAAAGCATATTTTAAATGATTTATTTATTTATTAGCCATTCAGCCACCTGAAATGGATTCATCAGTCAAGACGGAGTCGTTTAACGCCTGAACATTTGGAACAAATTCTGAACGTTTATTTTAACAACAATAGATGGGACAGTAAGTAAGAAAAACAATTATGATGAGTATCAAAAATAGTTTATAAAAAAGAAGAGAATTACGTTATTATTGTAAATTTTTACTCTTTTAAACAAAATATTTTTTTTTACAAACAAAACTTGGAGTGATCACTAGTAAGTATATGAGATTATCGATATAGGAACTCACTACCTATCCCAAAACTTTGCCTCGTGGATTCCTATATCTGGATCATCTTTTAACATTTGATAACACACCATTGAAGACTCAAACATTTCAAACTTTTTAATTCTATCCCTTCCTCAAATAATTTAATAGTCTGGTGTATTTTGTAAAATAACTTTAATTAACGTAACTCATTCCAACTAATGAGTCGAGTTCTTTATTTAGGTTCCTTTATTGCGATCGTTAATAAACTAGTAGCGTAACAAGGTTTAGTGCGGCGGCTCCCGCGGGAGCGATGGTTCAGCGCGTCTGGACACTAGACAACGCAGCCACAATAGTATCTACAGGACTCCGAGGTTCATTTGCACAACTGATACCTACATAGTGAACAGAGGGCTAAGATCGTCTTCGTCATCATAACGGTCATAGGACGTCCACTGTTGGACATACGAGTACGCTTCCCCCATAGATCTCCAGTTGATTCGGTTGCCAGCGAGCTGTATCCACGGTGAACCTGCGGTTTTAACCAGGTCATCCGCCTATCGCGTTGTTGGACGTCCTACGCTGCGCTTGCCAGTTCAAGGTCACCATTCGAGAACTTTAAGATAATTGTCAGTAGTAACTCCGGCTTCTCACCCTCTATTTTTTTAATAAAAACCGTACGCAACTCTAATTTGGGAATACAGGCGTGTTGTTTGTGTGTGTGTGTCACGCATAGTTGTCACATTTTATCCCGTGCTCGAAGTTCGTCCTTGCATTTCTGCAAAATAACTCGATGGCGACAAAAGTTGCTGGAAGTTAAGTAAGTAATTACTCGGCAGAAGTTGTTCCGGGAAAGTTTATCGTTTATCAGTCCTTTGACGTTCGATTGCAGCTGAATAATTAATAAAACTCTTGCAGCGAGTGATTGCTGAATACGGCGGTGTTCCACGTTTTCTCGTTCCCGTATTGTGCGTTAAGTTTGAGTTTGGTAACTTTCATAAATTGAACAAGTTCTGTTCACGTGATCCGCAGGTAACTTGTTTCGGAACATAGGAACACAGATGGAAGGCAGAACATTATTTTAAAAATCTCCGCGTTCAGTATTTGTCGCCGACGTCCCCTCGCCGACACGCCCCGACGACGCTGATGAACGAGCGAGGGCGGCGCAAGCGCAGGGGTGTGCGGTTGATTGATTTATTGCGGCAATGATACTAATGACGGGGCCAATACATTGCAATGAGTTACTAAAACTTACAGCTGTTTTATTGTCACTCACCCTCTTATACCGCTAATTCTATTATATCAAAAACTATCCGCAATTTATTTGCAACACTCGCAACTTATTCTGATTCACTCTTAGTTACATCATACTATCCTGCGGCTTATCAATATTATAAATGTAAAAGTTACGATATAAGTATGTTCCTTCACCACACGAAAACGGCTGAAACGACTTTTTTAAGAGAGAGGCCAAAACACAACCAATTTTGAATAAATGTTTAACAGTGGATGTTTTCGGATTGATAAAGAAGATGATGATGATGATGATGATGTATATGTTTTTATATATAGCACATAGGATACTCATAGAAGCAATTTTGAAATATACACCTATGTCACTACGACAGTTATGACGAATCTAAAGGTTTAGGTATCTTAAAAACGTCCAGCGCTCAAGGCTGCGGACAGGAGCAAAGAAATATAATATAATATTCATTTACATACTCTTATTCGGGCAGTCGAGCAATAAAAGTACCTACTGCTGATTATTTTAAATCTAAAAGCTCTTTAATTACTTTTATTTTTAATTCCAGTTATCGTGTACGAAGCCGTTTGAAAAGCGTCACACGATTTAACGTATTCGAGGTTAAATCACGGCGGTCGCGTGTGGCGAGCACGACTCCACTAGCCAGCTAGCGCCTACAGTCATTAAGCTAAAGTTTCAAACTGCGTAGACATAAATACTTTACGGTTGTGTTATTAAACGCGAGGTTTCATTCATAAAATTAAATAAAATATAAGAACGACTCAGTTTAGTGGTATTTTATACAAGTTTTATTTAACTTCACGGGTATGTATCGACACGAATCGTTTACAATCAGTTTAAGTAAAACTTCTACACTTTTAATTGTAGAGCAACCTTAGTTAATAATTTACCTAATACTTTTTGTATGCAACATTAAAGTAACTTTAATCTTTTAATTATTGGTACGTATGCCACGTCTCCCGAATCACCCTGAAGAGTTCATTTTTACAATTTGTTTTTTTTTTTAAGTTTGTTAAAATGCCCCAATGCTGGACAAGGGTCTCGAGGCCACATACATTTAAGCCACTTAAAACTAGTTAATTCGGAATCTCAGTAATAAACCTTCTGCCGCGGCGCCGCGCGTCAAGCTGCGGACGAGTGCCGCGGTAAATCACGGGAGGACACTTTTCCCCGCACAGGTAGCTGCAGCTGCCAGACAAACGGCTGAACTCTAACGGGACACCGCAAGAACTCGGAGCGCTAAATCTTACTGCTCCAGAGTTAAACCGAATCAGTAAACGAGTTTTTAAGAAACTGAAACAATTACCCACTTGGCTCTCCCGCGAGCCCGCGACCTTATGATAGCTGCTTTTATGCAAAAAATGTGTGTTCGTAGCCGTTCCTCCTCCTCCACACTGTAAGAACACATACAAATCACACAAACCCATCTATCACCACCACCACACTACACTGACGCGTATCGAACTCAACCAGAGGCTCATCTTCAGAACAGCTTAGCACAACCATACTACCAGATGTTAGACAGATGATTTACAAATCATTTGTATATAATAACTTGTAACATCCTGTTACCAATAATAAATTTAATTTCGTTTTCATATTTCATTTAATTTCCATCTCATGATGATGACAGGCAAATTCTTTCGTTATACGTTATGCCATTTACACTGAACTCGTCGATGGAATGGACCCCGAAACTGTTTATGATGTTAAAACAAATACAGTTATTCAGGCTCGTAAACGAGCGCGAGGAGCCTGCCCGAAGCCCGCTGTAAAACTTTATGTTCAAAGGCCACGGTTTTACGCGACGGTAAACTTTTTCTACTTAATTAAACGCTCCGCGCCCTGCAATAACGACAGTCAAATCAGCTGCGAACGTGTCAACCTGTCCCCGGAGCTTTGCGGCGCCGCTTTATTGGGCGCGTTCGATCGCAGCCTCAGAGTTGCAGCTGCAGCCGGACCCGACACACTACACTCTGTGACGTCAGCCGGTACTTCATTGCAGATTAGCGAAGATTTTCCTCGTTATTTGGTTTAAGTTGAATAACCTTTAACATCTTCATTTCAAATCCATCCCAGCCTATATACGTCCCAATGCTGGGCACAGGCCTCCTCTCAGAACAAGAGGGCTTAGACCATAGTTCCCACGCGGGCCCAGTGCGGATTGGGAACTTCACACGCACCATTGAATTGCTTCGCAGGTTTGTGAAGGTTTCCTCACGATGTTTTCCTTCACGC
>NC_133496.1:4981293-5051167 GCF_025370935.1 Choristoneura fumiferana | reverse complement strand
TTGCCTTGCGTCAGCTCCCATAATACCTACAAACAATGTTTAATGGTCTAGTTATTTAACCTCCTTGGGTTCAAAGTGATAATACTATTACATATTGTTAGCAATAGAAATTCTATCTTTTGAAAAATGAATAAAGTGTCATTTTCTCTGTATCATTCAAATTAACAAAAAAATAAATTCAACTTTATCTACGAGACATTTCGAGGTCAATTTTTGTTGTTTGGTGGGTCGCAGGAGGTTAAAAAGTTCTTATTAGTTACATTAAATGAAAATATAAGTTAAAAAGATATATCCAGCAAAATTTTCTTTCCGAAACAGCAGCTGTTTGGGGCCGGATCAAACCTAGAAAGATAAGGTCTAGAAAGCTGAAGTTTTGCATAGACATTCCCTTTATGATGTAGAGATGAAAGAGGATGGATTGCTCTTGATGCTTTTGACAGAATTTGGAGAGAATGTCAGTTTTAAAATGGAATGCATATTATGCAGTATCGATAAACTAAGTTGATATCAAAGAGTATAACTACCTATATAGAAAGTTGATATTCATTTTTATCAGGTTGATCTGTAATGATCAATGAAGTATGTACCTTTTTCAATGCATTAAAAAAGAAAAATGATTCATACTTGCCTAAGAAACTCCGGTTTAAAACCTATACCTAATGTAACAATTCATAATGGAAGTGGTAAAAATTGGACATAACACTTCTCGGCCACTCTAACGAGTACGGTAATAACCTAACCAACAAAAAGCTGAACCGATTTTGATGAAACATACCTAAGAACCATCGCTAGAAAACCTGCTTTCAAATAAAAAACCGCATTCAAATCGGTCCACCCGTTTAAGAGCTACGGTGCCACAGACAGACACACACAGCGGTCAAAGTTATAACACCCCTCTTTTTGCGTCGGGGGTTAAAAAAAGATATAACTGAACAATGCTGATGATGAAGATGTCCCGAGCAACACATAAGTAGATCGTCTGCGCAAAATGAATAAAACAGACCTTGCATTTGAAGCGTGTCTAAATTTTAAATAGACATACACGCGAACTTAAGGATGTGACCAATTCGCTGTTCGTAATTGACCTCCGTGGAGGGCTGTCAATTAGTTGGTCACTTTCCTCGTAATGGTCACGCGATTGGCACGTCAATGAGGAATATACATTCATATGTACTTACAGAACCGAACGATACAGACGGCCGGATAGCTAAGTTGTTAGTGACCCTGCCTCGCCTGACTACGAAGGTAGCGGTTGCGGGTGGGTCCGATTCCGTGACGGGCAAATAGTTGTATGATCAATATGAATTTCGGAGTAGCGACCCTGCTGTATAAGGACGTAGCTGGATAAGGGAACAACATCTGCCTTTGAGCTATTTTGACTTGATTTTTTTTATATAGTTTACTCACAACTAGCACACGTAATATACAAAATCATCCCAGCCTATAAAGTCCCACTGCTAGGCACAGGCCTCCTGTCAGAAAGAGAGCGAAGATACTAAATCTTAAAACATATAAAAATGAATCCCTATTTCCCTTGTTCACGGCATCACGCGTAAACGGCTGGACCGATTTCGATAATTCTTTTTGTGTTGTGTTTGCTATTGTCAGGAGAAGATTCTTTTAAAAGAAGATTTAGAAAATTAAAAAAAAAACTACACCAGGGGCGAAGTCGCGGGCACCAGCTAGTATAATAAAATAAAAACCAAGTGGTTCCGTAGTAACATGGTAATACCTAACACAAAAAAATTAATATTTTTTTCTCCAAAACTAATAGATATTTTGAGTGGTTTTCGGGTATATAGTTCTACTAACTGTAGTGTAGATGTATAAATGACCAAAAAAAAGACCATGCACCATTAATTTTTATTTACGCACTGTACGTATATTGGGCGCCCGAGATTCGCTCAGAGTTATTTTTTGGAATACAGTTAAACTCAAAAACTAAATAAATGCAATTTTACTTTTAGACCTTAATTAATCCTTATTTAATTTATCTTTTCTACCAATCTAAGATTGACTGGCAGAGATCCCTTCAGAGATAAGTCCACCTTTGTACTTAGCAGTTTTTTTGTACCTAACCTTTTTGTATTTCTTTATAAAGAGTATACAAACAAACAACTCTGTAATCGATTGTGGTTAATGCTATGCCTCCTTAGGCTTATTACCTTGTCAACCTCGCTCTGCGCAGCCTCCTCCATTTCCTCCTCATCCTCCACACTGGACATGGTCTCATCCAGCATCTCCTCAATAATGCCGGCTTTCATCATCTCCTTGCTCATCTCCTGCATGATATTGGCGATCTCCGGGAGACGGATTAGTGCTTGCATTGCTTGCATCACCTGTGGCGAATTCGTTAAAGGAATCAATACCTCGCAAGTTCATATCCAGTCGACCAAGTAAGTGCTCTACTATTTTTACAAGCTTTCTTTTAGCTTGCCCTGTTTATAATAATAATAAGCTTCGTTTATTTCCAAAAAAAAGTTGAGGAGGCCCTGTTTATTAATTTGGGTCAAATCTTGGATGCTAAATTTGACTTCCTGTGCACAACAACTTGAAACTTCGCATGCTTATGTAAATCTGGTGACAATACAATAATCTGGCAGTGACATCCTGGTACTCCAGCCAGAATCGTCTCTGCAGGATGGAACTCCTTGTGATTAGTGGCATCGACTTGAAATTTGGTACAAAAATGTAGTTTAGATGAAAATGCAAGTACAGACAACAAAAAGTACAGTCAGTGAAAAACGATTGCATTAAAAATAAAAATTTAACAAATTCTACATGAATAAAAAAACAATTAGCAGTGGCGGCCGTTCCTACGGCATCACCTAGCGTATCGCATTCGCCTAGCGTAGGGTTGCCACACGTCCCGGTACGCCGGGACATGTCCCGGTTTGAAGCATAGTGTCCCGGCGTTCCGGTCGATAAGCAAATTGTCTTGGTTTAAAAATCATAGTTATTTAGTAGGGGGCTAAGCTATAACATAGCAGATAACGTGTTTTTTCCACTTTGTAGCGAAAAGCGCCTACGAACAGAAAACCCGACTGGCGGATTGCTGCATGGCATTGAATGACTGTGTTAAAAGTTGTTTTGTGTTTAGGCAAGGACTAATCCTTTAAAGTTACATATTGTTTTAATAAAAGTTCCTTTTTTTCTACCTTTACTACTTTTCTTTAAATGTCCCGGTCTGCGTCCCCACACTTATGGCAACCCTAGACTAGAGCCGCCTCTGATAATAAGGCTGATATCACATTGACTTGTAGGTGACATTAATCTTATAGTAGCTGTAGAACTGATATTGAACCTTTAGGTAGTAAAAGTCTAAGCCTAGGTTGAGTCTTGGAATTCAGAACCACTTTTTTTTTAAATAAAGACCAACTAATCAGGGTGTCATCTGGTGGAAGCAGTCAATCCTGCCTACTAAACCTGACTATTAAAAAGTAAAAGGGTACAGCTGACATTTACTTAAAACATAGTTTTCTATTGTTGATTCATATAAGGACATTTTCTGTAATTAATCTTACCTCTGTGGACTTTGCCAAAGATCCCGCAACTCTTAAAGTAGCTGCAACAATCAAAAGCTAATTTAACAATAGGCAACAACACATTCAGCAGCCAACTGAATAATAATAAATGAGCCTAGATAATCCACACTCTATAACAGTGATTCCCAAAGTGTCCAAGGTGGACCCCAGGGGTCCACGGGAATTGCTGGGGGTCTACGTAGGCGTGAACAAAAAATGGGGGTGTCCATAAGATGTTAATGGGGGTCCACGAAAATTATCTGATTTGATAGTAAAGAGCCAAATGCAAGCATAGTTATTATAAGGGCCTACCTACATTGTTTTAAGTACCTAACTAAGCAGATAATATTTTAATAAGGCAAGCAACTGGACAGAACTTAGAAGCGACCAATTTTTATTTTTGGCGACTGTGGTAGAAATGTAGCAGCAGGGGGTCCACCGAACAATAAAATTTGAAAGTGGGTCACGAGAAATAAGTTTGGAACTACTGCTCTATAGTATAATATTGAGAAAAGCATACATTGCATTGGAAAAAATTTATAGGTGCTGGAGGGAAATTGCTTTAAATCTTTAGTTAGCTCAATTGACTTGAAGGAAATATGTTTTTATTGGAAAAAAGCAACAAACTAATTTGAGAAAATCTTTAAACTGCACTTTTAAATGTTCTAAAATTAGTTAAAATTCTCTTTCATGTTTAAATGTTTTTCTTTTTTTATTTGATAATGAAATAAAATTAATGTTAGATTTCATGTTTTTTTATATTTTAAAGACCAAATGTTTTAGACAAATTAATTTTATTCTGAACAATAATCCTATTAATTAGTACCTATAATAAAAAGTGTCTGCATGCAGCATGCGGCAAATGACTCAGTGTAATGAGGGCTATAGCGTATGAATTCGCCACTAGAGGTGCTAGTGTAGGGTGAGGTCTCCGAAATGTCAAATCTCATAGTTTTTCGGTGAGCTATGCGGGTTTATTTATAATTAGAATAATTTTGTGAATATAATTAATTATGGCAAATATGCATTCCGGGGCAATGAATGTCTGTGTTTTGAGACAGTTTTCTCTTTCGGAAACCTTTGTCCTCCCTTTTTTCCGAACAAAATGGGGACTATGTAAACACTGTGGCATGCTTGATATTTTTATGATATGGTTTTAAGGTGTATTAAATATAATTTTAATCTAAACTTTGTTTTCACACCCATAAAAACAGACTTTGAAAGCCATACTTAAAAACCTCACGCAACAGTGCGCCATCTTGTGAGACAAAAATTGATAGCCCTCATTCTCGCTATACACATGATTCACATTTCATAGAAATGTTTCAGCTATCAAAAACTAGTATATATAAAATATCATCTCCAGAGACAGGTATTTGAATGGTATGGGCTTGTTCAATGGAGGTGCAAATGTGATTCTGAGTTGACCGCTTTCAGAAGAAGCCATGCTGATTTACAGGTTCAATACACAAGCCTTTGCATCCAGAGACATGGTTTCAGTGCAAGGGAGAGCAGATATCTGTAGTTTGGTGTATATATCTGAGGCTCCCCATGAAGCTGACATTTGGTGTACTAAACCTAAGCCTAGTTGTTGTTGTTTTTTAGAAAAATATGGTGCTGTCCATTGGAGGACAATTTTGCCAGTGTCTAGTAAGTTTTGCCATTGTATGGTAAAAAAATTATAGAAAACGAAATATGACACGTAATGGTGGATGAACGATGATAAAAAAAAATATTACATAAAAAAACATCTCAGAGTTCATGATTATGTACATGGCAGGGTGGTTTACAGTTACCTAATTGGTTCTTCATTTGCATTTGCACAGAGTTCAGATGTGCTTTACTGGTGTATATTTTACTAATCGCCTTCCGCGACCTTATGATTTCTTTCGCGAGGATCGTGCATACTTGTTTGTCGTTTTTGGTAGCAGCTTCTTTTAAGGATCGCTTGATTTTTTCCTCCTCGCGTTGTATTGCTGAAAAACTTGAACAAAATTAGTACCATCTTTGTGGATATTTTAGACTCAGCTAGGTTAATGCTTTAAGTATTTAAAATAAACAGCGTTTGTTTCCCAAAGATTATTCATACCTCGAATTTGTCTATCCAAGTTATATCCTTCTTTGCGTAGTTTGTGTGACCACTCGTTTACCTAGAATAGAAACGTAATGTTTAGAATTCACTTCTTAAATACTTGGGTACTGTTTATAGAAACACACACTGTACCATTTCTTTCGGATTTCGCTCAGGTGATTTGCCGAAAAGACCCATTTTGTAATAAAATTGGGATTCCGCACAGGGAGATTTTACCTTACAAATTTGTTTTGACAGATGACATGACATTCCGATTGGCGATGACCTCATCTGTCGTATGTTATTGAAAATTTACAGTTGTGGAACGAAACGTAAGTATTTAAATAGTTTTGTAATGTTATAAAAGAACTTCTTCATAACGGTAATCATCAAATCTAATAAAGGAGATTACTATTAAACGATTAAACTTAAAAAATATGAAATTCATTTTCTAATCCCTAACATTTTTTTTTTGTAAAAGTCTCAGGTAAAATCAAGGTAAAATTAAGGTATTTGACAGCTGCTTTGGCCGTCTCAAGGCTAGCCGGCCGGGAGCTAGAGCTAGAGCGCTTTAGTGTTGCCAACTAAGCAACTTTGTCGCTAAGAGTGACAACTTTTGATTAAGTCTTAGCGACCAAAAACATTTTTTTGAAGACAATGGCTTAGCGAGTTATCTGGTGACTTTTGGAATTCAAATTAAAACAGTTCTAGGACCAATAATGAATACATTTTTTCTCAACTCGACACAGAATTTTACAGTGCCAAGAAATCTATATGGAAAGCGACAAACGCGCTTGCGCACTAAATTCAAACTTTATTTAATTAAAGCTCCATTCGTATATGCTCTAGCTATTTATAAAAAAACAATACTCTATAACGTGTCTAGCCGCGGGTCTGCAACTGCTGGTCGCCTGCATGCGCGCCGTTTTTATGGTTTTGACAGCTCGCGAGAGATGTCAGTTCAGTTAGTTGGCTTTTGGCGCGGGCAGGCGAACGAACAATCTATCCGCCCTGTGTGTGTTTTACTGCTCTGTATTGTGACCGAGAAGGAGATGGCGGGACGATCTGGACACGTACGCAAAGGACTGGCCTGACATTGCGTCAGAACGAGAGTTGTGGAGGTCAAGAGGGGAGGCTTTTGCCCAGCAGTGGGACTGCTAATTGTGGAATAACAGTAGCTACAACATCCAATTTTCTTTATTATCTAAGATTTACATTTATTTGTTTAAAAACTCTAGCTTTAATGAACCTGAAACTACCGTGCGACTCACTCACATTAAATTATATAGTACCGGATAACTCACACGTTTAGCCCGACGTGTTTCGGGCTAATCCGTAACCCTTCTTAGGAGCAACGTGATTCGGTGGCTGCTGCGCTGCAACATGCGCACTTATCTTTACTAACCGCGCGCGTACTTTTGCAGAGCAATATTGTTAGTGTTGTGTTTGTGTTGTGCTACGCTACCTACATTTGACAATCATAACGAAAATGGCGATGAAAACGCGGATAGTTGTGCGCTGATGTCAGTTTCGTCGGGTAGTCGCGCAAGCAGAGCGGTGGCGCGTAGTGCGCGTGTTGAACCAGCCGTTGAGTCGCGTTGCTCCTAAGATGAAGGGCTACGGTTTAGCCCGAAACATGGCTATCAAAACTCGATTTAAGACGAATGTTACCCAATACAATATCATTTAATCGAATGATAAAGTTTTTTCAGTAAATTCGGAAATCAAATTTAAGTAGTTTTTTTTTTGGTATCCCAAATTTTCAGACCACCAGTGGCGTCTTGTGTCTTTCCCAGACAAAATCCTGAGTCCGCTAGCTCCTGGTGGAATTAATTTTAGCGATTTTTTAGCGACTTTAGATTATGAGTCTAGCTGCGACTCGAGTTTCTAGGTGTTGGCAACACTGCCTTGACAGGATGATTAGCTAGCACAACATTGCCATTTGCCAGACTCCTCGTATAGTAAGAAAAAAAAAAAAAAAAAAAAAAAAAAAAAAAAAAAAATACAAAGAACTAACTAATTCAAATGCAATAAAAGAAAAAGGGCGGGAAACTTCGTGAGAAGAGGACGCGGTTTTTTGTGAAATTTGAAATTATAATTATAATCAGCTAAGGATTGTTGTTAAGTAGATTAAAGTGTATATATTTACCTCAATTAATTTGTATTATATGTATAGTTGTAAATAGTTACAGTGTATATACTTTGGTAAGTAATTTTTTATTAACTTGTAAATATGGGCGATCCGCCCGACCCTGGAGGAGGGACAGAATTTCCTCTTCAATCATCTATTGATGTATTAGTTGACGCATTGGAGTCGTCTATGGACACAGACTGCTCCACATCTGAACAAAATTTACTTAAACGAAAACGACTTAGAGTGAAATGCAATCTGTGTCATAAAAGAAAAAGGAAAGGGGGTATTAAAGATGCACAAAATGATTGTCAATGTTTAATAACTGAAAAAGATGTGAAAGTAAATTATCAGACTCCCCAACACAGTGTACTAAATGATTACAATCATGATCTAAACATCAGTAATAATACTACCGATACTTCTACTCGTATGCCGGTTGGTCGCTCTCTATACGTAAAGACTGATTTATCACCATACATAATCCATGTCCAAAAAGAAACATCAAATGCAAATGATGCCACTATTCTCCACCCAGTTACATTTGGTCGTTTTTTGAAACGATACAATATTAATGGTATTGTTAATGGTACCTTGAAACGCATAGGTAGGAACAGGATTAGTATGGAATTTGCAAATTTCAACGATGCTAATATATTCTTATCCAACAAAATTTTAACAAATGAAAAGTACAAAGCCTTTATACCCACGTTTAACGTTACACGTTTAGGCGTTATAAGGGTGTCCCTTCTGATTGGTCAGATGATGAAGTCATAGCCAACATTAATGTACCAATTGGGTCTGGCCCAATTATAAAGTTGAGAAGATTGAAAAGGAAGGTTACAGCTGGTATAGATGGTACTAATCAATATGTTAACACAGGTACTATTGTTGCAACTTTCGATGGTCGAACCCTCCCCACCCGGGTTTACATGTGTTACGCTGCTCTTCCTGTAGAGCTATATATATACCCCACTATACAATGTTATAATTGCTGTAGATTTGGGCATGTAAAAAACCAATGTCGGTCTACTCCAAGATGCTACAAGTGCGGCCAAGGCCACTCCGGTAGCAACTGCAATGTGGAAGAGGAAAGGTATTGGTGTATTCTATGCAAGGGATGCCACCAAGCCATTGATAAAAAATGTCTGGAATATGACAGACAAAAGGCAATTAAAGAAACAATGAGTAAAAGTTGCATCTCTTACATAGAAGCACTTAAAATACACCCACCAGTTTCAAGGGTATCATATGCAGACGCCCTACTCACTTCTCCACCACTGCCAAATACATCTAGAGATACACAAAACTCCTCAAGCTCACAAAACTTACCAAATTCACAAAATGTGTCATACAAGAAAACAGTTTTTCTGAAACCGAAGGCACCACCAAAGCTTTCAAAGGGGTATGACTATCATGCCCATGCTAATATTGTTAGAAATCCAGTCATATCAGAACATAAACCCATTCACAATGCAAACAATAATAAGGAAAATATGCAAATCTCAGACATCATTAAGTTAATTATTCAATTATTATCACAATCTAACATCGTATCACCGTCCAACGCTGCAGCAATTATTGACACACTATACAATATATCAAAATATAATAATGGCCCACAGAGCCAAAGCGCTTCAGTGGAATTGCCGGAGCTTAATACCTAAAAAACAAGACCTAATTTATATTATTAACAAACTTGATCCCTTTGTTATCTGTCTTCAAGAGACATGGCTTAAACGGATTCTGTTCTCAAAATCCCAGGTTTCTCCTGTGTTCGTGAGGATAGACCTGATGGGTATGGTGGAGTTGCCATACTTATCAACAATCTATTTTCTTTTACTCCTGTAACCCTACCTTTACACAGTAATGACCTTTCAATTTGTGCTGTGACTGTAAATAATATCTGTTACATATCTGTATATTATTCCCATCCAAGTAACCAAATTTTTCATGAAATCAATCAGATCATTAATTTTATTCCAAACCATTCATACTTTTAGGCGACTTCAACTGTCGCAATCAGTTATGGGGTTGTAACACAACTGATTATTATGGAGAACAGTTACTAGATCTACTAACTTCTCATGATCTGTGTGTATTAAATACTGGTGCCCCGACTCGCCTTGCCAGATCAACAAGCTCACCAGATATATCTATTTGTACACCTGATCTAGCATCACTCCTTTCCTGGTGTCCTATGGAATCCACATATGGTAGTGACCATTACCCATTGGTGGTCACTTTCCCATATAACAAACCTATTAGGGTGGTAAGACAACCACGTCAAAAATATAATTTAACAAACGCTGATTGGATGACATTCAGAGAAAAAGTAAGTCAGGCAATGTGTAATGTTCCAGAAATAAATTCTACTAATACTTCAGACTGCTCTGAATTCATAGCTAAGGCACTGATACAAGCTGCTGACGAAACTTTTCCCCTAAAAAGTTGTGGAAAAAGCATAATACCATCGCCACCATGGTGGGATAAAGATTGCACCCTTGCAGTTAAACAAAGAAAGGAGGCTGAAAGACAATATTGTATGTCTATGACAGACTATAATTTTGATAATTACCTAAAGGTAGCCAATGACACTAAGGAATTACTACGGAAAAAGAAATTTGAAGGATGGCGTAGTTTCTGTTTGTCTATTTGCCCTGGTACAAAACCCTCTATTGTATGGCAAAATATTAGAAAATTTAGATCCGCTTTTAATGACAATCAACAACCAAAAATAAATAATAATTTAGCAGAACAAATTATGGATTGTTTGGCACCAGCTTCCGCTCCTGAACAATTTGTCTTGCATCCTCCCTTACTATCACCTGCAACAAATAGCAATATTAATCCTACTGATCATAATCTGAACTCTCCATTTACATTGTGTGAATTAAAAGGGTTCTTTCAACTATTAAAGATTCAGCACCAGGTGAAGATGGAATCCCATATTCTTTCTTGTCAAACCTTGATGACAATACTCTTACTTACTATCTCTCACTGATCAATAAAGTAATGCTAACGGGGATTGTTCCTCGGACTTGGAGAACACAAATTTTAATCTTATTACTGAAATCAAACAAACCTAAATCAGATCCGTCTTCCTACAGACCCATAGCGTTGTCATCTGTTTTAGCAAAAATAGCTGAACATATGGTTAAAAATCGCTTAGAATGGTTTCTAGAACATAATAAGTTGCTATCAGAAAGTCAATTTGGGTTCAGGAAAGGTAAATGCACTTTTGACAGTCTTAGCATCTTTACCACAGATATTCGATTAGCTTTTTCTAATAACCATTCCATATTAGCTGCTTTCCTAGATATAAAAGGTGCATATGATAATGTAAATATTTCAATTTTGAAAAAAAAGTTGATTCAGCTGAATGTTCCAACCTTATTGATTAATTTTATTATCAACATGCTATGTGAACGATTTGTTAAGTTTTGTATAGATCCAAGCACAAATAAATACGTAGCCAGAACAATTTGGAAAGGTCTGCCTCAAGGTTCTGTTTTGAGCCCTCTTTTATATAACATATACACGTATGATTTAGAACCATTAGTGAACAGGCATGTTAATATACTGCAATATGCGGATGATCTTCTTTTTTATGTGTCTGGACGATCTATAGACGACATGAATGGGTCGTTATGTACGGCATTAGATGACTTTAAGATTTGGTTGGGAGAAAACGGTCTGGAACTATCAGTATCCAAAAGCACTGTAGTTCTATTTTCTCGTAAACGAACTCCTCCTACTGTTAATATTGTGTATAATGATTTATTACTACCTGTAAAAGATGAGGTAAAATTTCTAGGAGTTATACTAGACGCAAAATTAACTGGCCTCTCTCATTTTGAATATATCGCACAGAGATGCGAAAAAAATTTAAACATCCTTAGATGTCTCTCAGGAGTGTGGTGGGGTGCCCATCCCTTCACGATGAGGCTTTTATATAACGCAATAATACGAAGTGTATTAGATTATGGAACATTTCTATTGCATCCTAGTTATGTCAAGTCATTAAAAAAATAGATAACATTCAGGCAAAAGCTTTAAGACTCATAACTGGTGCAATGAAATCCAGTCCCATAAACTGTTTGCAGGTTGAATGTAGCGAACCACCATTTAGTTTAAGACAGCAATATTTAAGTGATAGGTTCTTCTTCCGAAGTCTTCAGTTAAAATACCATCCTCTATACCATAAAATTTGTAGTCTATCTCAGAAAGTAGATTCTTCTCCCTACTGGAAATATAAAGACGCACCATGTCTTGTTAAAAGTTTTAAAAGATACAACAACATCATAGCACCTACTCATCGAAGCCATTTGCTGCCTTTGTATCAATATAGCTATAATTCACTTCTTACAACTCCACAAGTAGAATATAAGTTGGATATTCATAAAAATAATTTTATCAAAATGTAAAATTTAATAGTATAGTCAATGAAAAATGGGACAATTGGCATTATATTTTCACCGATGCTTCTAAACATTCAAATACAACTTGTGTCGGTGTAGGAGTTTACCATCCACAAAATAAAATTATACAAAAAATTAAACTACCTCCAGAATCTTCTGTATACACAGGAGAATGTTACGGTCTCTTAAAAGCAGTCGAATATATTCTTTTATCAAAGTTGCAAAACACTGTAATTTTTTGTGATTCCCTTAGTTCTTTACAGTCTTTAGAAAAGTTTCCGTTTAAATCTCACAAGCAGTCCCAGATTGTTTTCAACATTAGAGATCGATTATTTAAATGCTCCAAAAAAGGTCTCGCGTAGTCTTTGCGTGGATTCCTAGTCACGTTGGAATTTTAGGAAATGAGAGAGCTGACCAATTGGCAAACGAGGCTATTGTTGATGGAGATACGTTTCCATATGTCAATTTCTGTCACGATCTGGCTAATCTACCCAAATCATTTTTATATGAAGAATGGAATAGACTCTGGATTGATAGTTCATCTAAAGGGAAATATTATCGCCTTGTTCAAGAGTCTCTACCACATAAGCCTTGGTTCCACAAAACTATTTTAAGCAAAAGGACCACTTCTGTTCTCTGCAGGATACGTTTGGGCCATGTGTGTACTCCAGCGCACTTACACAAGTTTAAAATAGTTGATAGCCCTACATGCTCCTGTGGAGAATATGGAGACCTGAATCACATCTTTTTCTCATGCTCGCTTTACGACCACTCTGATCTTTTCTCTCAACTCCAATCAATTCCAATTCCCTTTCCCACCTCCATTATTTGTTTATTGTATCTTAATACCAGTGATATATATACCATATTAGCATCATTCATAGAAAAAAATGATATCAAATTATAATTTTATTTCGTATATATACTCCTACACGTTAACTCCAATCCTTTCTGATCCTAAACTTTTTCCGTAATCCTATTACCGTCTTATCATATTATAACAACTGTTTCCCTAACTTTGTCATTGGCTAATGTTCTCGTAGCCATTAAAAAAAAAAAAAAAAAAAAAAAAAAAAAAAAAAGGTATTTGTAGCAAACAAATTTGTAACAAAAAATTGGTAGCAAGGAAAAAGGGGTTTGTAGGAAAAATACGTACAAGTCACTCTTTCTTGTCTGTCGCAAATTCTTTTAAAAACTGGTATCACTATTTTTGATTTTGCGGCATTTTGTGTCTGAAAATTTCGTAAATTTAGAATCAGTTTACAAGTCTAAACAAAGTTTATACAGCAAATGATTGAAGATTTTGCTTTAATTACATCCTGCAATCACATCACTGGGCCGGGGAGGTTTGATTAGGTGAGTGTTTGATTTAATTTTTGATCTTTACGTAAACTTGACTGTTGCATCTTTAGCTCGCTTGCAAGACCGCTCGTATGTTGCAAGTCTTGAAAGTGCCTTTTTATAGACATTCTATATTTATGAAAACACGGAGGATCTTTACTTTAACCTTAAAGTTTGGCAAGCGGTTTTGGTGTTAAGGTTATAAACGGCTTGTACTTTGTTTATTAATTTCTTAATAAAAACATTTTTATGACAAATAAATTTCTGTCGTCCAGTCGTTCTATGAGCCACAGTCTACATATTAACATCTACGTTATGAACAGTATGTCAAAATGCATGGTTACCATACCATACTTTTAATTACCATAATTAAAATTACCAACAATGGTCGTATTGTCAATTGAGAGATCTGCACACTGCAGCCTAGATTTAAAGCAGTAGGTACCCAGTTATTATGTTGAAACTGCATTTGCGAAACTTCCACAAAAGTTTTCTGATCCCTGAAGTATTTATTTATATTAAATTTATTTAATTTTCATAGCCCTGTTTTATTGAATACTGGCTGTGTAAAAACTCTTTCACTGGCTTTGAATTTTAATTCAGTGTGTCAGCTTTGTTGTGAATTTTTAAATAATTTTCGTAACAAAACAGACAAATCCATGCAATATTTTGAGGACACGTCTGGATACCCTGTTTTTACAGCTCGCTCGTAATCATGGACTGAGTGTACCTCCCAAATTTTGTTGAATTTAGTTGAATGGAGTTGATGAGCTCTAAACAATGATATTGATTGTGGAAAATTTTTTTTTTGTGCAATTATTTAGCTGTACGGGAGTCCATTTTTTTTTTTTCATAATTTGTATGACTTAGGATCAACAAGATACTTATACCTACTGTGTAAAAAAAATAAAACATGTGATTACAGTATCTAATAGTAAAAGTAATAATATTCCCAAGAGGAAGACATAAATCAGTTTATTTCTTTTTTTATTATCAAGTCATGACATTGTTTGTATATGACAAAAAATAGAAAACCGCCAGCTGCCTTACATGTGGAGTTGTAAAAAATTTAATTGATGAATTAAATGTGATTACCTACCACTTAAAACCATTATTTTGTGACACCATACCAAGGCTGGCCAATATATTTTATAGGTGGGCAAAATATTTTAAGTCTGAGGTGCCGTCAGGCTACTAATTTTAGCCTACTACAAGAATTAGTGCTATTAGCCAGCTGGCCGATCAAAGCGTTGGTGGGCAAATTTAAGCCTTGGCGGGCCAATTTGTGGCCAGAATTATACTAAATGTAGACTGACTTTTGGACAAAGTTAAAACTTCCGAAAATATATTTAAAAGTGAATTTTTTATTTACCTTATAACCTTTTTATTAAATTTTACAAGTTGTCGCACGCACTTTCGTCTGCATCCTGCGGGAACTTGCACATTCCTGAGGTTAAAAGTAACATAATATGATAACCAGTACAGGCTGACTACATTTCGACTGCAATGTAACCCCTACTGCTGACTGCCTATACATTTTTCGTTGCAGTTCGATTGCAGTTGGCACAACTGCACTCTGACTGCAATTGAAATATGTATACGGGCAGTCAGCAGTTGGCAGTTACGTTGCAGCTGAAATGCAATCAGTCTGTACTGGCCCTAAGTTCATTAACACATATGCTACCACGGCCTTATGTCGTCAGAATATGAGTCCTGAGGTACATATTTTTGAAGCATTGGATAAGTTCATATTTTTACATTGTACCTACAGTATCCTCAAATTTGTACGGATCGCGCTTGGCCGGGTTTTTATTTTAAGCCACTGTATTAAACTAGTTCTTGATTTGAATTTCTATCAGCCTGATGTTTACACAACCGAATGTTGCTACTCTGAGTAGTTTCCGTATATTGTTTAAATTTCCAGTGGCATAACAATGTGACACATGTCATTTGAATTCAAACATGCTATGACATGCTGTGTCCCATTCTTAGACGTTGAATCCGCATTCTTGTGAGTAGAAGAAAAAATCAGGCTGTGTTATGTATGTGAACGATAGATTACATTTATAATTACGGAAAAAGTGCTCGAGCGAAAAAAGAAATGACAGTTTACAGGGCCCGATCAAAGGGGGGGCAAGCCGGGAATTTGCCCAGGGGGGCAAAAAATGAAGGGCAAAATGGACTCGTTCCTATCTTCCAACCTAGCTATTAGCATTAGCCCATCCACCACCCACCGCTAGTGAATGAAAAGGGCGGCGAAAATTTATATGTGCCCGAGAGTTTGCCAATATAGAGCAGAATTAAAAAGAGCTCTTGTCTTATTAATGTTAAAAATTATACCTCTAGTAAAAAATATAGTCTAGAACTGGGAAGGATTTTCTTCTGATCTTCTTTTATAGAAATAAAGAAAGACCCATCCTTTTACATCAGTTTGTTAAAATAGCTAGCATGCACGCAATTTTTGTCGCTTTAAATATTTTAGCACAGCTCAGCTTCAGTTCGTCCCATTTGTAGAAAAAACTCAAAATTTACAAAATAAAATGTTACATTATAAATATTATAATGCTTTAAGCCTCGTTGTTTCGACCACATTGCAACGGCCGTGATCATTATCCGAACGTTTCAACCCCCTCATTTTCGTGGTCAATTTTTTTTATGATAGGGCTGTAGAATTAAGTAAATAAAATTAATAAATACATTATTTTATTTCTTAGTTGTCCTGTACTTCTACTAGATAATCTGGAAACTAAAATGTTACCACGAAAAACACATGCAATAAACGCTCGAATTATGGCGAGTTAACTCCTGTCAACTCGTGAATAATAAGTATAATGAAAACTCCCCAATTGACAAATCAAATCTATGATCTAATCTAATTTTGAAAGTAGTTTTCGACCAACTTTTTGTTATACATATTGACCTGAAATTTGACGGTAAAGTAAACCCGATGACAATACGACAAAAAATACTGTCTTCAAAAAATAATTGTAGAAATGTTTTTTTTTCAAAAACTTGTCACCTAATTTTGCGCAAATGAGGAACTTTGCATGTTTGACATCTACGTCGCTACTGACTGCCAAAGAAATTAAAATAACCACGTTACTGCATCATGGACTTTGTCATATTGATGAGACTATGACAGTCTATAGCTTAATCCTTTTCTTATACCTATCGCGCTAACAAAATTCAATCGAAGTGCAAACAACATTCTAGGAACCGTGATACGCTTGTACATAAACAAAAACTAACGTCAATTGATTTATGCAATTGATAAGCAGAAGTTATCTATATCCGACCGAGGGAATTAAAGTGCGCGCCTACTGTCGCTCAGTAAAAAGTCCTTGAGGCGATCTTCATTGACCTCACCTATCAATAGTACCTACATAGCTATACAAGAAAAAATTGTTGCTATGTTTAAGTACAGCGGTACCTAGGCCATCAGTTGATCAGTGTGATTATTTTACAAATCTGTTACTATGAGAACTCGCACTATTTTCACGCTAGTGGAACGATTAAGTACAGGGTGCTGTTAATGGCACTGATCACTATTCAGAGTAAAACCTGACAGATTCATTGTAGTTTTTTTTTTACATAAACCTGATCTGATGATTACTAACCTCTATCTAACCTAGTCATTCCCAAAGTGGGCGAGAACGCTCCTTTGTGAGAAAAAAATCTTCACCTTTGTGCCTTCATTAGGCGAGACTAATATGTTGTTGAGGTTTTTAAGGTGAAAAAAATGGGGGGCGATACAAAATAACTCATTTTCACAGTGGGCGTTAGACGTAATAAGTTTGGGAACCTCTGATCTAACCTGATGTAAAGTGCAGATGACTGCAGATAAATGTTTTAAATAAAGACTTCTATAGGCATGTATATTTCTTTTAATTAATAAATAAAAGAACCAACATTTTTTTTACATATTGTCAGATCAACGAATGCCCTTCATATAATTGTCAGATTTTAATTTAGGACGACTAAGACATGGTGAACCATATGTATAAAAATCTGACGCGCTCGAGTATTTCAAATCACGTTTTTTTAACATTTTCAAAATTGTCATGTCATGGCTTTTGGTCGCGTCTAAATCGTCAGCCATTTGAATATGATTTCTTTTTTTACTTTTTTTTTTCTTTTTTTTGTACCCCTCTTCACGGCCTTAATTAATACCTTTCGGTTATCAGATAGACATAGCGCGTATACTCTATGAATGGCTGATGCGCTCGAGTGACATGTGACTATTTTTTTTTACATTTTTGAAAATTTGCACACACCCCGCACAAAAAAGGGCATACTTAAAATAATTTTTTTTAGTTTTTGCAACTAATCTTCACAATCCAATAGGTCCCCATTACGCTTTAGTAACTACCGATTTAGCATACCCGCCTCCCCTACTAATAAATAGGACTAGCCGTTGACACGCTAAACTAAGATTTTTCAGAACTGCTACTCTGGTAATCTGGTTGGTAGCCTCGTAGCTAGGTTTGTTCATACAATACGTGTAAGCGTAGAATTGGACTATAGTCAACGGCCGTTATGAAGCAAATCCTGACACATTGCAAAACTAAAGTTTCTGAATATTATGAACAATATGAATTATAGACAAAAATGCAATGCTTTTGCGACAGAGTAGTAGGTAGTAAGTATAGCATTTTTTTTAATGGTTGACATAACAATAATCAGGAACTTCATAGTTGTGCAATGTGTCAGGATTGACTTCTTAGCGGCCGGGCACTGTAAGATGGAGCCCGCTTTGTTTGCTCGAAAAACGTGCCTAATTTTGACTTTTTACGCAGCGTTTTCCTGATCAGAACAATTGGTAACAAACAATCATATCTATGATTACATTTCAAATAAAATATAAGTACTACCGACCGGTAATCCACTAATTAGCATTTTTTTGAAACGACGCAGGATCCGTGAGCTTATCAGATATTATGAACTAGCTAATAATATAAATCTGTCATGCGCTATAAGTTTTGATGGATAAGAAAGTAATCCATATTTTGAAATAGGTATTGACTCTACTAATCTTCTTGTTTTGAAGATATAAAGGTTGGTGTAGATAATAAGGGGAAAGAAAGGTTAAGAAATTTTGATGATTACTTTTAATGTCGCCAATTTCTTCCCGGCTTAATTTTCAGTAAGCTAGTTGATAAATCAATATAAATACGAACTTTTGCAACAAAATTTGATGACAAAACATTATTCACTTACATCTGTAGACTGTTACGTTGCCTGTATCTACTCAGGCTTACTATTAGACTTTTTTATAAAACTACCAAACCCCAAGCGAGCCTCTCCCCTTGCGGAATTATCCTGTTAACAACATTGGAACTGGCATGAGAGAGCTTAACTAATTTAAAGTATGTACTATAGTGTACTATCGTGTCAGATGAGCACCTACTTGTGGCTCGACGACATTTTTCGCTACTAAAGCCCCATATGAACCATTCAAGAACTTGAATGCAATTACATCGCTGATTATTGAGGGACATTGAATTCAGTTGATCAAACAAAATACCGCATGTATTCCAAAAAAATGTTTGTTCAAAATGACATTTCGCACAAACCAACCACAGAAAGCAACTGCTACCAGAAAAGTAGGTTAGGTTAGAACTGCGTCTTCCACAGAAACGAACTGCTATCAGAAAAGTAGATGAGGTTAGACTGCGTCCCCCACAGAAACGAACTGCTACCAGAAAAGTAGGTTAGGTTAGGTTAAAACTACGTCCCCGCAAAAACAAACTGCTAACCTATCAGAAAAGTAGGTTAGGTTAGGTTAGAACTGCGTCTTCCACAGAAACGAACTGCTATCAGAAAAGTAAATGAGGTTAGACTGCGTCCCCCACAGAAACGAACTCCTACCAGAAGAGTAGGTTAGATTAGGTTAAAACTTAAAACTGCGTCCCCCCGCAAAAACGAACTGCTATCAGAAAAGTAGGTTAGGTTAGGTTAGAACTGCGCCCCCCACAGAAACGAACTGCTCCCAGAAAAGTAGGTTATTATGTCATGCGATATTTTGGGTAGAGTAAGTTATGCCAAACGATACATTTACTAAATAATATTTGGTAATATGAAACATGTCTAAGTAATTATTTGTGAAACAATAATTTGCCAAAAAAAATATTACCTGTAAAATTGCGATAAGTTTTTTTGGCAAGTGATCTTTTGCCGAATATTTTGGGATGTGATACTTCGGGAAATGTTTTTTTGCCCATACTTACATTAGTTATCCGTGCCTACAATGTAATCGTGTTTCCGATCAAAATTCACGTTGTATTTATTATCACATATGAATGCTGCTTAAATGATCTGCGGGCAAAAAATGAGCATGTGATCGTTTGAATAATTGAAGATAGCTAGTTTTTGGAATAGTTCCAATAAATGCGTGTGGTAGTTGCCTTTTAAAGTCCATGCAAGTGTTTTTTTTACAGGCTTTTATTAAACTTGCCTCGTTAAAGAGAATGAAAAATATTACGGCACCAAAAGTACCACCACCAATCAGAACAAAAAATAAACGTGGAACGTAAGACAGAATGGGTCAAAGTATGAATTATAATGCTAGTTCTGTCAAAAAAAGGTCTACAGCCAGCAATAAAGCTCTATTACACTTTTTACAGAACTCTTATAAACTGAAAATAGCGAAATTAAATTACTTCTTGCTTAAATACGTCTCTAAACTCCAAGCCCTTTTGATTGCCTTTTAGTACAAGTAATGTAGAACACGCGCGAAGGCTAACCGCAACCAGCCTATGTGTGCCGTCTTAGACCTACGGCAGAAATAAACACATATTTTAACCAAATATTACTACACACAAACATCACGCCTGTATTCCCCATCACAAAATCTCACAATCAAACCTGTCACCATTGTACCGTTTTAGTCAAACTTAAAACCTAAAATTGCTAAAAGTGGCTCCGAAGCGGTAACGTTTCGTGTGCTCTGCCTACCAAATATTAATAGGTATTCGATTTATTTAACACCCAAAATAATATAATAGCACGAAATGGTATTTTTATGTCGGCGCAGCTTTTTTTTCGTCCCCGATTGGTTTTTTGGTTTTCGTGTTTTGAATCATTGGATGCGTTTTACTGCCGTGCTTTTTTAATTATTGTTAATATATTATTGTTATTAGTATATTGTTGTTGTTATTGTCAAAGAGTGATTTAGCTACGTAACTTCTATTCGATGCTCTCAGAATTTTCTCCTTACCGTGCCTCTTTCTAACTCCAAATTCAATGTCTATTCTTATACTGTCCACGCTATTCGGTTGTGGAATTCCTTACCGATTGACTTACGACACGGGCAAAATCTCTGTCACTCTTTAAATCTATGCTTAAGGACCACTATCTATCATCGTGTAATAATTAGCTTTATTTTATCCTAGTTTATTTATTTATTTGTGGCTGTTTATTCCATTGCCTATATTTATTTTAGACGTGTATTATATGTAAGATAATTTGTATGTGTAGATGTGTTTTTGTAGCATTTTAATTTTCTGATCTACTGTTAAAGCACAGCCTGCTGTAAACTAGTCCTTTCTTCTTTCTGTAAAAAGGTTGCCTGGAAGAGGTCGCCTATTGCTTACCTTGTAATTTTCTCTGAGTATCTGTTTTTCTGTATCGTTTACTATGTCTGGGCTCTGGGGAAGAGTATATTGTATTGCATTGTTTTTTTTTTGTGTTTGGTGGTGGTACTGTTGGGACCGTTAATAAATATTTTTTCTTTATTTCTTCCTTTCTTTCTTATTAACGAGTCAAAATTAATTATCGTACTTACATTTAACATAATTTAGACAATCGCGAGCGTACCTACATCGTACTGAGGGTTAGATAACCATACGCCCTCATAATTATCGTACGGGTTGGCAACACTGATGTTCCGACAAAACACTGGTCACGCTGCCCTCATGTTGATATTAAAAGTTGTTATGGTTGTTGCATATTACACGGATTATTTCATACACGGATTTTCCTTGTCGGGTGTCGGATCCGTTTCGTGTCGGATGTCGATCATTTCTATAGAAAATCGTGTCGAGCAAACTAGCTTCATATAAAATGTTCTGCCACAGAAATGTCCGATTAAAATCCGGGCCCGACATCCGACAAGTGGGAACCAGCTCTAAGCCGCGATTACGCGCGAGCGCGAGACCATAGGTGCAATGAGCGAATTCTGTTCATTACTTGGCCGACACGACACTGTCACCGCCCAGCAGTTAACAACACGCAATGTATTACTGCGTTTCCACCATAAATGTGCAACCAAGGACGTGTTGCGAAGAATGTATTTAATTCTGTTCATTACTTGGCCGACACGACACTGTCACCGCCCAGCAGTTAACAACACGCAATGTATTACTGCGTTTCCACCATAAATGTGCAACCAAGGACGTGTTGCGAAGAATGTATTTAATTCTGTTCATTACTTGGCCGACACGACACTGTCACCGCCCAGCTGTTAACAACACGCAATGTATTACTGCGTTTCCACCAGAAATGTGTAAGGACGTGTTGCGAAGAATGTATTTTCATGAACCAATAGAAACGCTTCATTTACCTATCCTCGCATAGATCCGCTCT
This sequence comes from Choristoneura fumiferana, assembly GCF_025370935.1. Taxonomy (NCBI): domain Eukaryota; kingdom Metazoa; phylum Arthropoda; class Insecta; order Lepidoptera; family Tortricidae; genus Choristoneura; species Choristoneura fumiferana. The sequence continues at coordinate 5,029,096 of NC_133496.1, read as the reverse complement.
GGTGGAATGGAAACAGACGAGCAGAGCGAGGCTAGGTAGGTAAATGAAGCGTTTCTATTGGTTCATGAAAAACACAATCCTCGGAACACATCCTCGCATATCTCTCTTGAACCGCAGCCTTACAAAAACTCTCGCCGCGTCGTCGCCGGTCGCTTCTAAATTCGCAATGCCTTGACTTGTTTTTAGCCCATTGCGATTAATTTGCTTGAATCCGGTCAAAAGGCGCTTAAGCCTTTGGGCAGTTTTCCTTGAGCGCAAATAGGTACTGTGTGTCGCAACATTTTCTATGGTATTTTCCGAGAGATTGTAAATTTGTTACCTTTAATTTTAAAGTGCTTGTTCTTTGCCAATAGACATCAGTCTTCGTTTTGTGGATATCATAGTCTTCCTTACCGGTGTACCATTTGCATTCGATGATGATAGATAACATATTAGTGATTTCAGTATTTATTACGGCGATCGGTGACATGACAAATAATATTTTTTTACTTTTCCGAAGCTTCCTCTAATTGACACTAAAATCAGGCCCCTGTACCACAAAAGTTACAAGTGCTACAACTCTACAAATTCAATACTTTCAGTTTACAAAAATATTAAATTGTACAAATATTCGCAAAATTCACGCCGCAATTACCTATTAACTTTGCCAAACCCAAAACTAAATATTTATAAAAAAGGCCCTAGCAGCTCAATAAAAGTATTTGATAAAATCCCAATCTATTTTAAAAACGCTGAAAAAAACACGTTTCTTGTATGACGACCCCCGTTACTTTGTAACTTTATTATATTTTTAGTATTTGTTGTTATAGCGGCCACAGTAATACATAATCTGTGAAAATTTCAAGTGTCTAACTTTTACGGCTTCAGAGATAAAGCCATGTGACAGACGAACAGACAGACAGACAGCGGAGTCTCAGTAATAGGGTCCCGTTAGCACCCTTTGGGTACGGGACCCTAAAAATGAAGTAAAGGATAGTGGTTTCTACAATAAAATTAATAAAATGCTTATAGAAAAAAGCTACTACTCAGTATCAGAATTCTTAGAAGACAAGTTGTAGTTTCTCAGGCAAGGTCGCCTATAAATTTGTGTATAAAATAAAATACTATTTGACTGTGTATAATGTTTATATAGATAGATATAATTATATTTTAAATTATTACTATACCCCACCGGGGTCCATGAAGATCTTTATAGTTATACTATTTGTAACATCAGATTATAATACCATGGTTGTAATTAAATAAATAAATAAAAATATTTTCTACAATTGTGGCACTTATAATTTGTGTGGTACAGTCACCAGCATTAATATCTGCCACAGCGGAGCGTGCAAAAATATCTGACACGTCCTTACGGCCCTGGAAATAGAGTCGTATCAGATATTTATGCACGCTTTTTGTGTCAGATATTGGTGCTGGTGACTGTACATATATGGGCCAGAGATCTGTCTCTGTTACGTGTTGTTTTGTTACGTATTAATCGTACCTACATTACACCATTTGTTTTTTTTCTGCTACTCCTAAGAGGGCTGAAGATTCCACAAAGATTCTACGCTTGACAAGCCAAGTAATCTGTTTTTTTACCGGACTGCCAGAAGGAAATTATGTTGTATATTTCTTTGCAACCCTTAGTAGCTTAAAACAGCTGGACTAATGAATTTATGACGAAACTAATAAATAAATAATACAGGGTTTAATTAGCTACTGAAAAAAACCGGCCAAGAGCGTGTCGTACACGCCCAGGATAGAGTTCCGTAGGCATTACGAAAAATTCAAATAATATTTTCTAAGGATTCCGTATTGTGTGCTGATTCTTCCAAGTTTAGGTATATTTTATACCTTAGGCTGCTATTTGCTCTTAGGGGCTGTTTCACCATCCATTGATTAGTGTTAACTGACGGTTAAATGTGATGCCGTCTCTATTTGTTTTGTTCGAATAGACGGAGACGGCATCACATTTAACCGTCAGTTAACACTAATCTATGGATGGTAAAACAGCCCCTTAAACTACTAATAATTCTCAAGCAATCTTAACCGCTATAATTTTCCTTATAAATTTGATATATTTACTACCATTCTGAATTTTTTCAAATTTTTCCACCTAACAGTTTAGATTTTAGAGGGGTGGGGACGCTCGATTTTAATGAAAATTTGCACTTTAAAGTTGAATATTTCGCAAACAGATCACTCAATAGAAAAATTGTGTTAAAACCCCCAATGGTTTTAAAAGACCTATCCAACGATACCCCACACACAATATAGGGTTAGTCGAGAAAAAAAACTCACAACCCCACTTTACGTCTATGGGAGGTACCCTAAAAATTTTGTTTTTGTTTTTTTTTTTATTGTACCACTGTCGGCGTGACTGATATGTATATTCATGTCAAATTACAGCTGTAGCAGTTGGAAGATGGTAAAACCAGAGAAAATCGGAATTGCGAAATAAAAAATATATTATTAAAATTCAACGGCGGTACACACGAAAAAGCTGAGAGCAAGAGACGTGCGGCGGTCGCTAGAGCTTAAGTCGGCACTGTTCGGAATTCATCGGCAATCGGTTAAACGGATGCACGCATACCTCGCACTTCTCTCGCCTCTTACACTTCGATAAACAAAATTGCGTCGCGAACATGCCCCACCCCAGTGCTGCCCTAGCAGCACTCTTCTCCAACAGGTAGGCGAGCGACGCGTACAGCGGACCGTGTAAGTAGACCACTCTTGGTTCTTACGTGGACCATTCTGATCCGTCCGTCTCTCCCAGGAAGAACATGTTCAATTTTCCCTCGGGGCCATGTATTTCTGGGACCATTAGGATCAACCACAAGAACCAGGTCACCCACCTGCAACGGCCGTTGCTCTACGTGCCATTTTTTGCGCGGTATTAGATCTGGTAGTACCTCTTTCACCCATCTTTTCCAAAATAGGTCGGCAAGTCGTTGGGCGATTCTCCATTGCCTTTTAAGGTAAAACTCAGAGTCGTCAAAGGAACCAATGTGAGGCAAGTTGGATGACGACCCCAGTAAAAAGTGATTCGGTGTCAACGTTTCTTGACTTTTAGGGTCCACGGAGACATGGGTGAGAGGACGACTGTTGACGATGTTTTCGACTTCAGCTAGCAGAGTATTGAAGGTCTCTTCTTTGGGTGCCCTTTCTTTCAGTATAATCTTGAGAGAGCTTTTAACATTCCGAATAAGTCGCTCCCACGCTCCCGCCCAGTGGGGACTAGCTGCTGGAATAAAGGTCCAATTGGTCCCGTGGTTCATCACTTCATTCTGCAAAATCTCTTTGTCAAGCTCCTGAACTGACCTCTTGAGCTCTGCGTCAGCTCCCCTTAGGTTAGTACCATTGTCAGAATAAATATGCTGTGGCCAACCTCGCCTTGCTGCCATTCGACGAACCGCCATGATCAATGAGTCCGACGTAAGAGTAGCAACTGTCTCCAAGTGGATAGCTCTCACAGTTAGGCAGGTAAACAAAACTCCGTACCTTTTTTCCCTTCTTCTTCCTATCGTAACTTCAAACGGGCCAAATAGGTCAATTCCACAGAAAGTAAAGGGACGCTGATGGTGAGCCATTCTGGCCTTAGGTAAGTCTCCCATTCTGGGAATTTCTGGTTTGCATTTCCTTATTCTGCACGTCATGCATTGTGATGTAACAGTTTTAACCGTAGGTCTTAATTTAATAATCCAGTATTTTTGTTTAATATTATTTACCACAGTCTCTTGATTCTCATGCCCACTATTAACATGGTAAAATTTTACAATCAATCGCGTGATGTAATCTCGTCCATCCAGGATCGCAGGCCTTTTCGTTTCTGGTAAAATTTCGGCAGCCGCATCGATTCGACCCTGAGCCCGCAGGACTCCGTAGTTGTCGAGATATGGAGATAAGGTGAGTAGTTTACTACTTCTAGGTAAGTGTTTCCCATTCTTCAAGGTATTTATTTCATCTTCAAAAGTCTGAGCTTGTGAGCATTTTAACAACAAGCACTCAGCTCTTCCCATTACGTTATTCGCATCTTCAGTAAGTTTTTTGCATTTGTTTATGAACGCAAAAACGGCATGAGTAGCTTTCAGTAATCGCAACCAGGACGAAAATCGTGTAGGCTCCGGTACAGGTAAATTGTTTTTTATATTTTGTATCACAGAAATGCATTCTAATTTATTTTCTTCTGTTTCAGGGTTTATGACATCAGCAGGCCAGTCGCTCTCGTCGCTGCGCAAGAAGGTAGGTCCATTTAGCCATTCATTTTCCAGGATACTGCGATCGTAGCTTTTCCTCGTGCCTATATCAGCGGCGTTTAATTTCGTCGGTACGAATCTCCATTCTTTAATAAGTGTGAGCTCGTCGATCTCGCCTAATCGATGTGCTACATACGGTTTATAGGTACGCGCCTCGTTCCTTATCCAGTGCAGCGTAGTACTAGAATCGCACCAAAATATTCTTCGCTCGGCTTTTATTGTATGTGCGTTGATTATCGAATCAGCCAACCGCGCGGCTAATACAGCTGCTTGTAATTCCAATCTCGGTATTGATGTATTTTTATTCGGTGTGACACGACATTTACTTGCTATAAATGCAACGTTAACGAGTCCGTTCCAGTCCCACCGCCAATAGGCCACAGCGCACATCGCTTTCAATGACGAATCGCAGAATATATGTAGTTGTAGATTTGTATAACAGATGTTTATGTTAGGTGAAACAGGTATTGATAACAGCGCGGGCGCGTCTCGCTGCAACAGCTGAGAACGGGAAACCGGTTGCGACGGCGTGTGCGTCGCGCCAGCGCGGCCAGCTGCGGCGGCATCGCAGTAGTATCGAGGTAGCCTTACGTTTTCTAACGTTTTTATTAGGCTCGTCCATTTACACCACTCACTGTATACGTCATCGGGTATCGGTTCGTCCCAAGTGAGGTTGAGTCGCCATGTTTCTTGTATTATTATTTTTCCGATTATAGTAAATGGTGACAAGAAACCATAAACATCAAAAATGGACATTACAACTCGTAACATGTCCCGCTTTGAAGGTCTTTGTTGACCATTGATAATATTCGCAGGTATTTTCTTGAAGGAGACGTCATAGCTTAACGTATCTTGCTCGGGGTGCCATATAAGGCCGAGAGTTCGCTCTCCGTCGTATTGCTCGCCGACTTTGAATCTTACAGCCGTCGGACCGAGGGTCTCTTTTGGCAAAGAATTGATTACAGTCTTGCTGTTACTCGTGAAGTTTCGTATTTCGAAGTTTCCCTGTTCATGAATTTTTCTTACATCGTGGATTAATTTGATAGCAGTTTCTTCGTCTGGCAGGCTGTCGATCCAGTCGTCCATATAATGTTGGTTGCAAATGGCGTGCGTAGCAGAGGGGAACGACGATTTAAAGCGTTGCGCATTTTTATTTTTGATAAATTGCGCAATGAATGGCGAACAATTGGCGCCAAAAATTAACGACGTCATGAGAAAAGTTTTGACAGGCCCCTCGGGCTCGGGTCTATACAAGAATCGTAATGCATTTTGATCCTCAGCTCTGATTTTGACTCTTAAAAACATGTCTTTGATATCGCCCGTCACGGCAATTCTACTCTCGCGAAACCGTAACATTATGCCAAAAAGTGATACGAGTAGATCGGGCCCCTTCAGTAAGTAATGGTTTAAGGACAAATCGTTCGTTTTTGCCGCAGCATCAAATACCAGGCGTAGTTTGGTTTTATTTGGATTATCTACTCCAAAATGTGGTAGGTACCAAGTTCTTGGTGTAGGTTGTGGGTCGATAACTTCTTGAGCATAATCATTTTCAAACAAATGCTGTACTCGTTCGGAATATCTTTGTTTGTAGCCGGCGTCCTTTTCCATTTTTTGTTCTACATTTTTCAGCCTTGACATCGCGTGGGGAAATGAGTCAGGCATTACAGAGTTTTCTTCCTTCCAGGGTAAGCCGACGTACCATTTTCCATCAACGAGAGTGGATGTTTGCTCTAGCAGTTCACGAGCGCGTTCGTCTTCACAGTTCAGTCGTGGTTTAATTGAAATTCCTATGGAGTCCACAGCAAAATTACGACGAACCTCCTCGTGCAAATCGTTAAGCAGCCGTTTGTTCTCGATGATGTAAGTGTTGTCTTCGTGGTTGGCATCGAACAGGGTAGTATGTAGTACGTGCGTCGACGACGGCACGCAAGCAGGCGCCCTGCCGTGGACACACCAGCCCAGCGGCGTGCGAGTGGCGCAGGGCTCGTTAGGACCCCCAAATATGACTTCCAACGGTAAGATCATGTGATAATTATCTTGTCCTATCAGTATTTCCGGTTTAAATTGTCCGTCACACAAATCACTCTTAAGTTTTTGTAGGTGTTTAAAGTTATCACAATTAACTAAGTTCGTATTTTGTTTAGGTAAATCAAGTTCTTTCACACTGCGAGCGGTAAAGGTAAACATAGTTCCATCTCTGTTTGATAAAGAGATATCAATAATCTGCGTGTCGCACACTAACTCGTTACTGTCCCATGCGCCGCGCACACGCATACACTCGCGGCGTCCGCGCACCCCGACCCGCGCCGCCAACCCCGCGCTTATTAACGACACAGTTGAGCCATCGTCGAGCAGGGCGGTTGTCTTTATAATTACGCCACTAGGGCCATGAATGTTTATTGGCACGACTTTTAGCAACACTGCACTCGCGGAATTAGAGTTAATATGCGTTACGACTTCTGCTTCTGTGTTGGCTTCAGTGAAAGTTTCGGGCGGCTCTTCTATCACTGGAGTGCTATTTTGTGCGACTTGATTAGTAGGTACAAAATGTAATAACCGGTGATGCGCTTGCCCGCAGTTGTTTACGTCGCATAGGGCAGCAGGACAGTTATGCCTATCGTGTTGGGATAATAGGCATTTATAACACAAGCGGAATCGTTTTACGTGCAGCCAGCGGTCCTTACGCAGCGCCTTTTTAAATTTTTTGCACTCAGTTAAGTCATGTTTAGACACTTTACAGTACCGGCACTTAAGTTCACTTTGTCCACTTTGTGTTAACACAGAATGCACGTTAGTGTCATTTTTGTCCTGATATTTACGTTTAAAATAATCCGGTCGCACATGTAACAATGTAGCACTGCACGCTGATATTTTGACGGCTTCTTCGTGAAGAAAATCAGCTAACAACTCCAATCTAGTCGTTTCTTGGGCGATGCGTGGATAGCTATAGTCAGCCCATTTAGAAAGCAGGATCGTAGGGAGCTTTGATAGCACAATAGTGACTATACTCATTCCTTGGAGGTATTCTTCTCTTTTAAGGGCACGTACAGCGGCGACATAATTTTTAATTTTATTGGAAAATATGACTATTTCTTTATGATAATCTGGTAACATGGGGCTTAACTTTTTAATTTCATAAATAATCCGGGATATTATGATGTCAGAGTTCCCAAATTGTAATTCTAAAGTAGATAACAGAATATCTGGCGAAGTGGCACTAATTAATAAGGCACTGACGGCATCCTTGGCGGGACCACGGAGACATTTTCGTAATCGCCATAAATTCTCCGTGTCACTAAACTGACACATGCGGGTGGATTCTTCGTATGCTGTTTTAAATTGAAGCCACTCCATAGGGTCTCCAGTGAATATTGGTAGGTCTTTAGGTGTGCTAATACGACTTAGTAGGTTGGTGTTTTGCCTTTCAGTTGCGGTTGTAGTGAGCAGGTCCTTCAGTACGTTAGCGAGCTGTTGAATTGGACCGTCGGTGCCGGCGTCCATTTTCGGCGCTGGCGGGTACAGTGAGCCTGGTTCCTTCTGAACCTCACCCTGTGCGTTGGCTGACTGTGACTTCCATTCGAGCTGGCTGTGCTCCACCCACTTTTCCACATGACTACGGTTGGAAACTGCATCTAACTCCGATCGTGGACTGTTTTCATCGATTTCATCATTTAAATCAGCTAAATCTGCTTCCAATCGCTTGTCTATTAGTTCCATCCTTATGCGTGCTTTAGCTTCCGCTGCTTCTAGTTCAAGCTTTTTTCTACGCGCCTCAATAGAAGACGAGGTAGACCTTTTTGTAATAGACGAACTACCTGTGTGTGTTATTTTGGGAATCTCAGACTTTACTGAACCCGCAATCACTATCGTCTTATCCGCATTTGAAGGTCCGCCTTGTACTTTTTTGTTTCCATCAGTAGGCGGCGGTAGCGGTACTGCACCTTCGTTATCTTGTTCCCGTTTAGAGACACTGCGTGTTTTAACCATCTTTGGTGTATGGATCATTCAAGATTCGGTTCGAAGACCACTTTTGTAGCAGTTGGAAGATGGTAAAACCAGAGAAAATCGGAATTGCGAAATAAAAAATATATTATTAAAATTCAACGGCGGTACACACGAAAAAGCTGAGAGCAAGAGACGTGCGGCGGTCGCTAGAGCTTAAGTCGGCACTGCTCGGAATTCATCGGCAATCGGTTAAACGGATGCACGCATACCTCGCACTTCTCTCGCCTCTTACACTTCGATAAACAAAATTGCGTCGCGAACAACAGCTTTCTAGTCTCTGAGCTTACCCACGGACAGACAGACGGACAGACATGGCGAAACTATAAGGGTTCCTAGTTGACTACGGGACCCTAAAAACATTAGTGACTTAGTTTTAATTAGTAACAGTAAACGTTCTTCTGACCAAAGAAAAGTTTCATTGGCCTACCTTGACCCGTGTAAACTGCATACGTATCTCAAATAGTGGCCTCGCTTGCTATACAGGTAGTCGATGCATGATGTTAAGTACTTACAGTCGGATGTGATCAAATTATAGGTTGACACTGTTTCTTATTCAGAACAGGTTCTTGAAATGCCAGGTTCTGTAATTTAAAGTTCACTGAGCAAACCGTTGATGATCATTTGCTCGCAAATAGTGATACTGATCTTAGGATTTCCTTGTTAAGAATACAGACCCTTAAGAGTAAAGGTAATAGATTACTGAAATTGGCAACGTAAATACACGTCGTATTTCATTCACTAAGTATATCAAAAGCAATACTAGCGGAACTATGAATGGGCAGTACGCAGTACTCACTTATTCAATGTTTGTATAGGCTAGCTGACTATATTATGCGCTAAGGAATTATTATTATCACATCTATGTTTTTAAATCTTAAGGCTATTAGGTAGAGTTATTAACCCAAATATGCCCAGTGAATCGTTTTTGTCCTGAAAACAGGTATCAGCTAACGCGCCATTTTGCAAAAGAAATTGCTTATTTTTGACGTCTGTGCTAAAAAGAAATCGGAGACCAAAAATGTTTCTGGGCATATATGGGGGCAAGACGACATTCTCAAAATCTGAACGTTTATTCTGCATGCAGGTCGCAAAAGTCTCTCACTTTTTTATACTACCAGCACTTTCGGATAGATTATCATTGCCATGAAGAATACGCTGCAAGAAACTTGGCAGAGTCATTTTTCTAAAAACTTTACCATCTAACCGCAAACAAAACATTAATTTGCCAAATAATGCACTTGGCGAAAGTTTAAGCGCCCCTCTCCCCCCACTTGGACGATTTCAGATAACCAGTAAATCAGTACTAATATACTAATCCATCTAGGAATTAACGCAGCTGATGTAGTTTAATATCGAGGATCCACATTTTAACAGGTTTTTGGCGAAGACAAGAATACCGTAGACATAAATGTTGAACACAAACATTCACCCAACAAAGGACAGTTCAGCCCGACACACATCGACATTAACTCGAGACCTATCAATGGCAGTGTTAAGCAATTGCCAGGCAATTGCCCTCCATTCACATCCACTTGTATCCAGGAAACCGCAGTACTTAGATACTGTCGGGATAAGCGTTCCTTTGTTTGGAATACACTATAAATATACATAAATAGAGGATAGGATAAAAAATCTGCATATTTGGGTATCTCCATTTGGCTTATACCTTTCTTTCAACGACGTCTTTATCGTATCGGGGACCCTGGGCACTATAGGGCAATTGGGCCAAGATTTGCAACCTCCATCAATGCGTGTAGTCTAAGTAAACTATTACAGTCTATATTCAACAAGTATTTTTTATAGCCATGAAGAAGAACCCGTCGTTCGCGGGACCCTGGGCATTTTAATTTACCTTTTTTTTGTAATTTCGTGTTTTACAAAAGGGTTAATGACTCCCTTTAGATTAACTCTCACATGCCTGATTGCCGAGCTTATTACGGATCACCAATAATAATGTAATAATCTATTTTTACGATATGTTCCATGAATAAAAGAATCATTTATTAATTCATAAGTGCTTTATCTTATTAGTATATGTATCTTCACTATGTTTCACGTGCAAGATTTTCATGACCTGGACACACCTCATATTCTTTTGATTAAATAATAAAATCACTTGTTTGTTTGTTATCTCTTTATCCACTAATATCGACTTTAGTCTAATCATTCGGCAGTCAATTTAAAAAACTTTATATTCAATCGTATAACGGATGTATATTATTACATTTCAATTATTTTACAACTCTGACCTTAAGCTAAAACCATTCAGAATAGAAAATAGGTTAAGTATCTAATATTCTAATAGTATTATGTTGCTGATACTATCGTTTCAATTACATCTACCTACATTAGTAATACAATTTTTTAAATTATCGCATTATAGTCTCCTATCATTTTTCATCAAGAAATTATCTAATTTTCTATTGAAATTGAATCTGCTTTTGCTATATTGCAACGAAATTTCTACTGATTGAATTTGAAAATGAATCATGCAAAAATGTTTACTAGGTACAGTGTTTTAGAGAAGATTGTTTTGACATATTGTTTATTTATTAAACTGTCTACTGTTTCTGAATGCAAAAAGGAAGAAGAGTCCAAAGCGACAACATTTCAACTCCGGCGCAGCACGTAAATAGCGGGGTATTCGTTCTGACTTCTGTCTGACGTCTGAGTCTGACTCAGTTTTCCGATTGAAGCGCGCGGGGACGGTCGCGTCGCTGCGCTTCGTCAACCACGATCGAGCATCGATATTACATAAATAACAGTTTTTTTAACACCACTTAAAATTGTCCTGTTCTTCAGATGTTTAAATAAAATAACTTTAATTCGCGTACGTTTACAAAAGTGGAGCACCCGTATTGCTCGCGGTCAGTTTTACAAAGGTAACTAGGTAGTTGCTTAAAAATAAAACTGTATCGCCTAACGAAGTGTGATGTAAATTTTCACGATCGTGAATGAAAATATGTTGGCATCGGTTGGCTGTCGATTTCACTTTCCGTATGAGCGCCGGTGGAGGTTTGATTAGTAAAATTGATGGATTCATTCCTGCGGAAAGATCGCTCGCGTTCGCATTCCTGGCCTCGCACAACAACGTGGCCCACTACGTGTCGAACCCGTCCCAGTAATCAAACTTTCTGTGAATTAGTCACGACCTGATTGCCGCCATTCTTTAATTCATGAAAGCAGAATTCGGACCAGTATCAGCTCTTGGTGGATAACTGTGTTGTACGCTCAATGAATTATCTTTCTTGCCTTGTGCCGTATATAAATGCATTAACATGCGCCTCAGCACAATTCACATGCCTGACTAGTAGGTTTGTGCAAATCATGAGTGCACCTGCACCAAGCGAAGACATTACATGTTCTCGTATGCCCCGACGTAGAACTTGAATTCAATGGTCCGTAACAGCGAACAGCATTACATGCCTTCATGGTTCACGTGATGATATCAGAAAAAAAGGATCATATAAGCGGCGTCCATTTCTTTGTCTTATTTACTCACTCTGTACATTTGCGTTTATCGTTCTAATAATTGCCATTATAATTTCATTTCATGCATATGTTGCTTGCTATTTAAAAGACGTATTTAACATTCAACTCTATCACACCTGCAGCATGTATTTATGAATATTGCAAAATAATGTTCTATGTAGTTTAATAGTGTATTGCTGTAACCCAATCAATTTTATTCTTGATGTAACGTTTCAGTATGTAACTGCTGTTAGTTCATAATGTTAATTGAAATACTTGAAAATTACTATTGAAGACAATGAATGTATTCCGCGTGGCTTCGTATCATCAATTAGTTCAACTTCAATAATAACGTGACATGTTAAACAGTTGGCTGTCAAATTAAACTATCATCTGATGTTTACGGCGTAAATACAAAATGTACAAAGTCTGATTTAGCTGCCTTAGACAATTATTTGAATATCGAATAAATATGCATGCCGGCTATTTCGATAATTCATTTGCTTACAATGCTTAGCTTGAGTCACCTGTTGCGAAATGAACCTACATAGCTAAGTGTGGGCACCAAGTGGACTACTTTCCACACACTGCGTATCTTTTCTTCCAGAAGTCGTATCGCCTTATCGTTAAATAAACCCGCTTTGGAAAAAGTAATTCGATTCGGTCTACGTGAATCACTATCCCTTCGACAGTATTTCAAATAAAAAAAGACCTATTTACAGTTTTTAACGTTCAAATATAGAATGAAATTCGCATATCCACTTGGCTTGGGTTGGGTTATACCCGGTCCCGGGGCTCTGTATTAGGAAAGAGGTATTATTTGCAGACGGCTCCTTTGTCTTCTAATTCTATTTAATGTTAACCTTGCAATAGTTATTTATCACAATTTCTTTGCTGGCATAAAATTTACAATCGTCCTTCATCTTCTCCTCATACCCGTAGTCATTAACCGGTTACGTCATTGACATCTTCTCCATCTGATAAAACATTTTAACTATGTACACATTCGTGTGGTTTATAATATTTGCCATGCGGTTAGTTTCATTGTTCAAGTGTCGAGGTATAGCCACGTCCCGAAGCTAGTTGCCTTTATTACTGAAAATATGTAGATGAAGGTATAATCCAGATTATGTTTGTTACCAAATGAAAGGTTTCTGCTGAGTTAAATAGCTTTATCCGAACTTCATTGAAGAACTCGTTTTGTTGCAAATAGTAGTACCTATTACAAAATCTATCGGATAATATTAGAATAACATGTTATATTATAATTAATACTTTTGCTGAACTTTCGTGATTGTGTAATTTAGTCTTAGCTTTAGAAAATATACTATCATCAAAAGTAGTATGGCGTGGTTTCCTGTAATCGTTATTATTATAACTTATAACTGATCATCATTGCTGTTCAATAAACTGACACAATTTCACGTCGTCTTTCGAATTTTGCTTCGTATTTTTCTTCTCCATTGTCTGACTTGGTGTCAAATGCAACGAAGCTAGGTCATCTTTGAATCACGCGTTGAGCTTCTGCTCAAAGTTCATGCATTTAATGCAGCTAGATAACACAGTGATCACACCACGTGAATATCTGTCTTATCACCAGCTGCGACCTCCTCACCTTACACGCTCTGAGGCGTGCTAATTTGATAGACACACCCATCGGTATAGGTATGCATACCGGTATGACTTTTAGATTTAGTTTAGGACTAGGTTTACTGGTCATGTAAATAGATCACCTGAGTGTGTATCTTAATTTTATTTATATTCAATTGTTCAATGTCATGTGTTTACATTACTATTATTTATTAAAGTTTTTCTTGTAAGTAAGCATACATTATAATAGTACATCGTGCATTAAGGGGCGTAAGAAGGGGATTACTAATGAGAGTATTAGAAGCCCGACGCCGGAGGCGGAGGGCTTTTAATGACTCGAGTTTGTAATCCCCTTACGGCCCGTGATACACAAATGATTTTTCATATCGTACCGTCCCTCTCACTCTCGTATTAAATAATATTTGCGTCAGCGAAACGATACGAACTTCTATTTTCGAATTGCGTAGTAGCCCCCCTGATTGTCACTTTTTCGAGTCGTCTACTATAGATAATGATAAGCTGATTAGTGATTATTCTAACATGCCAAAAAAATATTTACTAAACTTGCTGCAAAATGATTTGATATAATAAATATAAAATTAACGAAGTTTCCGTGATGCGTGGAAAAATTTTATGGTGAAAATTGGATAATAGCTTAATTCATATTTCCCTTGAGAAGAAAAACTATACGTAAATCCATAACTCCCGCGGAAACAATTGAGGCCTTTGTCCTTTAGTATACAGGCATGGAATAACATCATTAACGAGCATGTGTGATGAATAAATTATTTTTACTTTTAATCCTCTGTTTAATATTTGTATCCTACCTGCGCTGCAAGGCTACTACGAAACTCGAGACTCGAAGTTCGTGTCGTTAGGTCCCTCTGACACTTATACTATTTAATACGAGAGCGAGAGGGACGGTACGATACAAACTTCGAGTTTCGAGTTTCGTAGTAGCCCTGCTGATGCTTTGTGCTGTAAAAGTTGTTATATCCTCCGTATTATCATGACTATCACGTTGTCCAATTGTTGTTTCTCGTGATCTATAATTAAACATTTTTATTATTCCTGTGTTAATGGCATAGGTATATTTATTTAATTTATCTTATCGTACTTACAAATGGGAGTGATTTAACCGGTCTCCTCATTTTGTTGCCCCAATCGCAATTATGTACATCGATGTCATCATCGTCATTTCGCAAATCAGTATAGTTTACATAACAAGCGAGATTTTTCAATTTGTTTCACTTCTGTCTCATTTCTATGCTCTAGAAAAAGCATAGAAATGAGACATTTAATAAGTCATTAAATGAGATATTTTAGATACTAATACTAATTTTGTCCGAGCCGACTATGAAATCCAAATTCATCAACATAATCATTAGATGTAATATTATAGTAAGAGGGAGGTATGCCACGTTAAAGAAGAGCTCTACGTCAATTTCGCTACACTAGTTTCCTATAAAATGGACGGTACCAGATGAAGATGATACCATATTATAAAACCAAGGACAGATGTTACGTTGTATATTTAGAATACAATCCTGACAATATTTACCAATTTGCATACTGATATTTACTACCAGTGAAGGCAGTTCTAATCGTAAGAATATCGTCGATGTTATATTACGTCTAATTTTTCTAAATTAAAAGTATTAATACTATCATTATGTTTGTATTTCTTTGATTATCTATCTTCAATTTTAATCGCATAAAACCGTGACACTGACACGTGCTTCATTTTTGTTTTCTGTCCTCAATCTTTTCCTGACCAAAATTACAATGACTATTGCTTTAAATGCGTCTTGGTTATTTAACCATTTACGCACAATGTTCTGTTTTGCCGTCCAAATTCCATCTAGTAGCAAGTTATAATCTATAGTTTATCATCCGATAATTAGGTCGAGTTCCTACGTAGGCTCTTATTTATTGTGTTCCCTATTACATCTGTATCATTCAATTTCTTATCTGTCACCAACTCGGCATGCGATATATCATTACTTGACAGGTCAAACGAGTTTACTTGGCGAAGACACCGCCTCTGCGGATTAGTACTGGCCACTTCATCGTTCAACTACAACGTGTTGCGAAAAATAAAAAATAATTCGAAATTGAAATCGACAGCCTTCTAACTTCATATTATCATCGCCAGTGATTCGTTATTTGAATTTCGCGGGTGTTCAAAATTAACCGCTTGAGTGTTTACGATTGGCGGGTGGATTGGAGTGGGAATGTGACCGGGGGCTGTGATTGGTCGACGATGGAAACCATGGTGAACGTGTGGGCGGTTGTGGAACATGTGAGGGTGGCCAGCGGAGCTGCTGAACTGGCCATCTTCACCGCCATACTCTACTGGTTCTTTACCTCGAGGTGCGTCTGTTTATATTATAAAATGTTCACCCAATTAATTATTTATTTTAACCGTGTTACTTTTTTTTGTAGAATTGTTTTGAGAAGAAAATAATTTTACTTCTTCACCTTCACTTCTATAGATATCATTTAATAATATTGTAAATCTGTTTAAAAAAAATACCTCGTTTAGTTTCTTGCCGGATTCTTCTCAACAGAGGTTTTTCCGAACCGGTGGTAGATTTTTTTTGACATTCATAAGTGCTTGTTATAGCCCAAATTGAATAAAGATATTTTGACTTTGACTTTGACAAACGTAGCGCCTTGTGGTTACGATTACGACTACGAAGTAGCAAATGAGCTTACAAAATATGAAATTTACTGTTTTATCTATTTTTTATAGGTATGTGCTCTACAAAGACTGACTCAATTAGTACCAGAACAATAATATCGCATTCATATTTTCAGTGATTTAAAATTAATGTTTAATGTAAAAAATAGCGAACTATTCATTGCAAGCTCTTTAAATTATCATGTTTCTGATTAAATTTTCAATCATCGTCTAACAGCTAAATGATTGCCGATGCAATTATGAAAACACATCGAAGTTGAAGAACAGAAAATTGATTTTTCACACTATTGGTTATTTTAAGTTATTATTTTTTTCTTTTATCAAAAAATGCCTACCAAATATTGCAGCCAGAAATCGATTCAATTGATTAAAAAAAAAACAGAATTATTTCAGGTCAACAAATGTTTCACATTTCGTCGGGTGACAAGCAAAAGTCACTAATTACCATTTAAAGTCCAGAGGGATAATCAAACTTATGCCTAGCATCATTAGCATCGTAAGGTTAATATTCCACTATATTTTTTTGCAGTAGTGACTTGCATGTCACCCGACGATTTAGTTCTTGTTCAAAGTGTTGACCAAGACGCAAAAGACGAAAATAATATATAAAAATATTAAGAATCCAACCATGTTTTCAGGGATGTTTATTCGAATTAAAATTGTGATAACTCATATTTGCTGCCGTATCTGCTGTACTTATATAGAGATGTCTAAACAATTACTTTAATTATTAATGAATTGATTATCTCTCCGCTATTCATTCTACTTTGTAAGGTATATTGTTGTCTTTATCTGCAATGCGGTATCATTTCGTGTTCCCCGCGCAAATTATCCTTTTAATCAGCTTATTTTTTTAGGGTTCTGTACGGTCTTTCTGTCTGTCACAGGACAGGGGTCAATCACGGTCAGTTTTATGTAATAAAAATAAAAATAATAAAAATAAAATTATGTGGCATCCCCATACAAGAAACGATTTTTTTTTCGATTTTTTTTCAAAGTTAAATCGTTTTCCCTAAGACCGGTGAAGCTTGACCGGTTTTTGTATTATTATTTTTTATATGCAGCATATTTACCTCTTATCATTCCGAGTTACAGATTTGTATGTGTAACCGTGACAGAGATAGAATTACAATTAAAAGGGTCTTCATACGAAAAACGTAATTGTTGTCGTTCTATCTTCATAAAGTTTAAACATATATAAATCTCAGACTAGCAATGATAATAGATATAAATAGACTGCAAATTAACAAATAACAATACCCTGTCAAGCACGAGTTGGTCTTAGAGAAAATATTTAAACTACAAATTGTCTGTTAGCGGGTGTAAATTACGAACAATTTATTTCCTATTATTTAGAATAGAGGTACGGTGGTTTTTTCCTAGTCGTCTAAAGTAACATTGACCTCTTTACTTGATTGTTTGAATCTGTATTAGAGAATGTAAAACAAAGAATTGCTGCGATAAAATTTTAAACATTACTCATAATAATGCGCCGCATAAACCTTTTGTTTATCGGCTATCGGCTGCGGTTCGTTACACCTTGAAGGACTTTGTACATCAAATACATGCGATGTAGGTACCTATAGGGCACCTAAGAATAATTTTGATGCCGCATATGACAATTTGGTAATAAATAACTTATTCACAAATATAATCGTCAATACTTTGTAAAAATCTCGTGTCTCAAGTCAATACGCCAACAAAATTGACCCTTGAAATAATGTTTATAAAGTTCACTTAGAAACTGGGTGCCGGGACGGGGTTGGGGTGCACTCCTCTTGCGTCCTCCCTGCATTAAGAAAATACTTGGAACAGGGCTTAACTTACAGGATAATACCTATAAATCCCTCTTCATTCAGCTTTAAGATAACTGGCTGTAAATAATCCTGCAGGACCTGTTTACATTAATCCAGTAAAATCGTACATTGCGGGGTCAAAAAGTCAAAATCATAGTTACACGAGATCGATCGAGCACTGCAGTGGCAAGCTATTAGCGTATATTATACGCTCGTGTCAATAGAGCTGTGGGAAAAATAAACGTTGAAAGAAATAATGTTGGATGCAACGTAGGCCGCAGTGCAATGTCACTGGCCACTTTCACCGATGCACCGCTGCACCGGACTTCCCTTACAAACACGCGATAAATTTACTGATATGTTACCGCAAATTAATATAGTAACTGCTGCAAAACGATTACATACATTTGAAGACTGGAAATTTACTGCTATAGTTCTTTTTCATACCATCTGATCATATCAGGGGGGCTAGTACGAAATTTTGAAAATCGAAGTTGTTATCGTACCGTCCCTCGAGAGTGAGGTGTTAACGTCAGCGGGACGGCAAGATATGAAATTCGAATTTTGCACTTCGTAGTTTCTTGGCTTTAGGAAAATGCTAAACTTTTTTTGTTCAAACCGATCGGTGATCGACCTCTATCCCGCTGGTGGTAAATGCAGATGATGCTGAAGATGTCGCTCACTGATTCAGTACATCTATTCACTCTACCCTTAACCTATATATTCTAAATACTGGTTGTCCAGACTTTGTAACTTTGAGATCGTCTAGCTTGGTAAGGGCCTTGTTTTTGCGCTACCATTACCCTGAGCTGGGTCCCGCACGTGGATAAGTGATCGCAAGTTTTTTTGAGTACTGTTTATTTAGTAATAATATAAGTACTAGACGTCCTGTTACTGCAAATATCTCACGCGTCATTTTGTCTGCGAAAACAAATATTTGAACATTTAGCGAAGGACAAATCTACGGAAATAGCGCAGAGTGGCGAAAATAAGCCAATAATAAATAGAACAGTTTTAAAGTTTGCACGAAACATGTTATGGTGTGAGGCTCATTTTTGTGGTCTGGTCTGGAGTGGGTAGCTTATCTCCTTATTTCAAATTAATGGAATAATAACTGCTGAAGATTATGTCAACATTTTGCCAGAAAATTTAGAGCTTTCATTGCTTAAATATGGTTTGGAGGGCCGGTACCTATATTCGAATTCAATGGAATTAAGCTGATAAACAAATGTGGTGACTGACATTAAAACTTGACTGACGACTGGCTGACTGACTGACTGACGTTGGCTCTAGTAATGTAATGCTCTTTAAGATACTTCAATCAGCAGTAAATAATTATTTTGAATTTATTCATATTTCATTATTTAATGTTTTCCCGAAGTTTCACAATCCTAACTTAAAACATTACGTTTTTTTAATACGAATTTCCACCGACCTTATAGCCCCCTCACTCAGGCCTGAAGTTTAAAAAAAAAATGGCGAATCACGTATTCCCTTAGTTCTGAGACTGACGACTGGCACTGACAGGTTTTCCTAACTTAAATATGAATAGACTCACCTGAAAAAATGGCGAATCACGTATTCCCTTAGTTCTGTTCAAGAGTCATTCGCAATGTTTCCATGTCCCTTTTAACTTAAAATGTGACTACCTAACGTTCATTCCATATAAACTTTCACTCCTCTATATATCCTTTAAGTGTAGAATTTTAAAAATGGTGAAACATGTATCCACTTATATTTTTTGGCGAATATTTTCCCCAAGTTTGTGATGGAGTATTCTAGAATTGAAAGGGTCAGTCAAAATATTTATTAATTCAGAAAAGGCGCATTTTTAAATTTTCATGACAGAGAAATGAGAGTAGACAAAGGGAAGTGATTACAAATGATTTTTTGGTCCAACTCCACAGTAAATATTATGATATTAGTGAATAGAAAAAATATATGAAATCTACATAATACCATTTTATCGCCCAATTAGAAACCAATATAAACCTTAATTAAATAGTGTCACTTAACACAAATAATTAATATCTACGAATAATTAATAATAATATGCATTGTTTAAGTTAATTTAAAACTTCGGTTCTTTTATCTTTTCATTGTACACGTATGTACATAGACACTACGAGTTGTCTACTCTTGTGTCTGATATCCTGTCAATCGTTCAAAGGTTAATCCGCAATCCTCGCTTCTGCTGCTATTGTCATTGCTACCTATAAACATAATGTAGTTATGTAGTTTTTGTAAAATGGGTATATTTTAAGGTAACAAATTTGGAGAAATGGGGTCATTTTTGGACAATATCATTTGCACTACTTATAGCTCCTTGTTAGACGAACACTATGATACCAATAACTCAAATCCGCCGTAAATGTTAGTTATGTTGTTTTTGTAAATATAAAATATCTACCAGCTCTCGGACTGTATCTGTTTTATGTCGTAAACACATGAAACTTTTATATTATAAAAGTAGCTGTTGCCCGAGACTCCGCCTGCGAAGAATTCGATTATCGCTATATCGCGGAAACTGCAATTTTCCGGGATAAGAACTATCCTATATAATTCCTAGGATCTCAAACTATCTCTGTACTAAATTTAATTAAGCGGTTTATGCGTGAAAAAGACACATCCATACTAATATTATAACTGCGATAGCATTTAGATGTCGTTACAGTCAAGTTTAAAATGCGGTTTACCATTAATTTGACTCAATATCCATTTTTTCCCACAGCCGCGTAGCGGACATGTTGGAAGTGGTCGGTGAGCGGGTCGGCGGCTGGTGCGGCCGCGACTCCAACTCGCTGCGGCAAGCCGTGCGCGCGCGCCGACGACACCACAATGACATCTACACCAAACTTGACGCGGAACGGACGGTGAGGGATATTATATGGCACTAGTGTTTACCCGCAGCTTCGCGCGCGTAAGTTATTAGGTTCAGCTTTAGCAGTTCAATTGAAATTCCCGTGGGATTTCCGAAAATTGCGTCGTGATTTTTATTGACTTGGTATAGACCCAGCGGGTGAGATTTCGAGGTTTTATCCTGACCCCGTGGAAATATCAGGATAAAAAGTAGCCAATGTGGTATTCCAGTCCAGTTATAATATTAGGATCGTCTTTATATGCCGGACGAGTTGTGGGCCAAGATAGCCACTGAGTGGACGCCAACCAACTCGAAAAGGCGACCTGGCAAATGTAGATGGCGATGGTGGGATGAACTGGACTATTTCTTGAAGGACTGACCCTTGTTTGCAGTGGACGCAGCAGTGGAAGTATCATGGGGACGCTTTTGCTGCTGAGAATAGGCTATTAATAATCGTCCTCAGTTCACATAACGCCCCATTCCATTGCTGGGTTGTAATTCCATGTGGGCCCACTCCGGATTGGAACTTCACACACACCAGTTAATTATTTCACAGGAGGTGTGTTCAGGTTTTCTTTCCATGTTTTCCTTTACTGAAAAAGCTTATGGTAAATTGTAAATGTAATTTCTCATCTAAGTTCCGAAAAACTATATACCTATTACTAGAGAGCGGATTTGAAGTAGCGATTACAAGTTTAATATGGATATGACAAGTGTGGCTACATAGATAGATAGATTTATTTATTAGATATCATGTTGTTTATTGCTCTTAAGCGGCAATTACACTGAGTCGTTCGCCGCATGCTGCATGCAAATTCGGCGACCGCATTAGGTGAACGACGCAGTGTAATTGCCGCTTTACAGTAATGTTATTACTTACTTACCGCAATGCAATCTTATATATAATTAAATTCAATAAATGTTATTCTTGCAACAAACTATATGTAAAGAAAAATATTTTATTCTAATTAAAGGAGTCTAATACAGCTCAGACATAATAGATCCTATTTAATACGCATCTTTTTGATAAAAATAAATAATTACTTGTACTATTCTTATCCATATTAAACTTGTAATCGCTACTTCAATACCTATTACCGTCTGCATGAGACACCACAAGTCAAACCATTGGGCTACCACGGTCAGACTGGGTTCCATAATGCAATTTTATTTTCTCTTTTTGTTAATTTTAAAGACAATAAGTCTTTTGTTTATTAAATGAAGTTGAAGGTCACAGGTAGAGTCATGTGGCCTTTGAACTTTAACTTCTTTAAGAAACATCAAGTTATGTCGTAAAATTATTTCCATTGAGACTTAACATTCATTGTTTCCATTGAGACCAGTAAAAACAACAACAAACAACATATAAAATGTAAAGCAAAATTTAAATGTTGTTGACATGTCTGAATAACACCCAAACCTTTTTAAAGTAGCATTAAAAATCATAATGCCAAATGCATAATTTACCTTTTAATTTATATATTATGAGAAAACATGCCGGGCGTTTATCAGTTAGAGCTTAAAAAAATCCTATTACCGTTTTTTGAAAATGATTGGTTCCGAAAGTTTTTTTTATACTGTCACAACATTAGTTTGATTTGACACTTTCGCTTTTAATTTTGTTCGTACTAGTTCCGGACGGTGGCAATCGTCAGGGCTATGCACTGCACATTCTCGTACTAAATAGTAGAGAGTGCACTGTTACACTTATGTATGTGTGTGGGGGGGGGTGACGTGTCTTGTAATGCATGTAGTTTAGCCAAAATGGCAAAAACGGAACCCTTATAGTTTCGTTATGTCTGTCTGTCCGTCCGCGGCTTTGCTCAGAGATTATCAGTGCTCTATTTTACATGGATAATTATGCCGACAAAAGAGTAAAAAATATATGGTATCTCCCATAGAAGTAAAGTGGGGGGAGCGGGTGATAGGAAAACTATAACGGCTAACGGTCTGCTTGAGAATTATTACTAGTTTTAGAGTAAATAGCAGCCTAAGGTATAAAATGTATCTAAACTTGGAAGATTCCCCACAAAATACAAAATCCTTAGAAAAATATTACTTGATTTCTTCGAAGCACCTACGGAACCCTATCTTGGGCGTGTCCGATACGCTCTTGGCCGTTTTTTTTTATTTGCTTCTATGTGAGCATTTGATGAATTTTTATAGATACTATATGTTGTTTAAGTACGTATAAATAGAAAATACTTTTACTCATAAAATGTTCTGAGTACTACTTATTGCTAAAGATGCCTATATAATGGAGTGGGATTCATAGTTTACTCTTTTTTGATGTCTGCTAAAAATCAACAAGCCATCTCTATGCTTTATTGATTCTTATTGCAAGACAGCATCAAAATATGTTGCATCAAAAACGCAATTAATGCAACGAAAATATTGCACAGTATAGTCTTTACTTTTAGAGTTTGTACGTTATTATTTTTGCTGATAATTTTAAAATTATTCTGCAAATAATAATACAATATTTTAGACTATGGCGGTCTCGTGATCATGGCGCATGCAACTGTGCCTAAATATCGAGCTTCGTTAAAATCAAGGTAGGTACGCGGAACTAAACCCGAATTTAATTCATAAAATTTTCAAATAATAATGTAATTTAATATGGATGATTGCTTGATTATATTGCAAGATATGAAAACAACAATCTGTTGTGTGATTACATCAAAACTACGCGGAGGATCCAATTTGGCTTCCGTTCGTGCTAAAAATATGAAGACAATTACGAGTATAATTATTTACGCAATCGTTTAGCTCTTACGACATACAATTTTGTGGGATCGTCTTTACGTAGTTATCATAGGTACACAATCAGCTACAAACATGCCTTTAGACTGTCGTGCTAATACATTCTATTTATCGCTTTCTTTATTTTATTCCATCTTTACTCAGTTTGAATCCTTCAGAGTTTTTATGCAATTCAATGAAGAAAACGGTCAAATGAATAAAAGAAAAGATCAGTCTTCTGTATACCTACTCTACTACATCTAAAAAAACCGGCCAAGAGCCTGTCGGACACACCCGAAATGGGTTCCTTAGCTATTACGAAAAAATTAAGTAATATTTTTCTAAGGATTTCGTATTTTGTACGGAATATTCCAAGTTTATTTTATACCTCAGGCTGCTATTTACTCTTAAACTACTAATAATTCTCCAGAAAACTTAACCGTTATAGTGTTCCTTGTAAATTTGATATACTTACTACCATCCTGAATTTTTAAAAATTCCACCCACCGGTTTAGATTTTAGAGGGGGGCGGGACACTCGATTTTAATGAAAATTTTCGCTTTAAAGTTGAATATTTTGCAAACAAATCACTGAATCGAAAAATCGTTCTAGCAACCCCCAGTGATACTATATATTTTAAAAGACCTATCCAACGATACCCCACGCTACAAGGTTGGATGAGAAAAAAAAAACACCCCCACTTTACGATTTACTTAACTTTTTTTAAAATTTTTTACTGTACCATGTTGTCGGCATAGTTTACATATATATTCGTGCAAAATTACAGCTTTCTAGCATTGGTAGTCCCTGAGCAAAGCCGCGGACGGACAGACAGACAGACATGGCAAAACTATAAGGGTTCCGTTTTTGCCATTTTGGCTACAAAACCTTATAAAAGGATAAGTCCACCTTTGTACAGGTATCTCAAAGTTTATCAATTTTATTTTGTTTCTATTTTTTGTACAATAAAGAGTTTACATACATACCCTCTCTTAAATTTTCGCTAATAATAAAACATATCAAAATTATTGATGATTACAACGTTAGAATTAAGTACAGGTAAACGCCAACGCGATTACAGTATCAGCGTAATTACCTGCTATTACAATTACTCAATTAATTTGTCACTACTCGTACACATATGGAACACAGTACTTGCCACACATCGCAGGACGTCATTGAGAGCGGTGTCGGTTGCACTAACCGCTGTTCGTTTCGTAATGTAAACGGACACACGCCATCGTAATTTGTCGCCAAATTGTACGCGTAATAAAAGTATGCTATGCTCAGGATACAAATTGCGAATTGGCGCTTGTGGCTGCTGTCTCTAGCCGGGAAAATACGCGCTTAAATAGAACTGCAAAGAGCATAACATCACCCGAAAAACATCCATTGCTGAGCAAAGGCCTGTCCTTAGAATGCAACAGTGAATGGCTACTGCCCCCTTGGACCATGTGCCCGGAATACTTGCGAAGTCGCGATACTAGCGGTCGGTCCATTTTCTAGGAGGCCTGCCACCGCTGCACCTTCCAGGTGGTGATCAGCACTCTAGAAGTTTTCTAACCCAGCGGCTATCGATTCTTCGAGCGACGTAGTCTGCCCACGAGCAAAGAGCTGTATTACAAGCGACAAGACAAATGATGGTCACTGCGGCCTTCCGTATCTAACTCTCTTCCAACGTGGTGCGTGGTAGCCACTAAACAACCATTCTTTTCCCTAAATATCAGTGTAACCATAATAATATGATAAACACACAGCAATATACAAAGACAACTTTAACACGTCTCCGTTTTTCGTGTAAAATTATTTTCGTCTTTCTATGGCTCTATTTATCTAGAGCAGCCCGTGTTGCGTCCGTCTTCGAACATAGGCCTCCCTTCACGTTTCCACGTCTGTCTGTCCCCTGCCACTTTCATCCAGTTAATGCCGGCTTGCTGCCGGATATCATCCGTCCATATCTTAGGAGGTACGATAGGGGGTAGTGGGTGTTAGCACGTGGTCTCCACTCCAGTATTCTTCGCACCCAGCGGCAGTGATTCATTCGCAAACATGAAGCCATGCTAAATAATGGGTCGATGCCGAACATTAATTGTCATTAAGCTCAGTGGGAAAGTGACTCAATGATTGATAAGCGATCAAAATGGCAAGATGTTTTAGTCCGGATAAGCTATTTTATAAAAATCTAACGCGTTGCATCAGCCCGTACTGAGTAACAAGTCATCATTCACGTAGAAGTACGCTGCGTGAAGTGGAATAAATGTTGAGGTTTGCGTAAATTTAATAGATAAAGAAACACACGCGGTAAGTTTGGAAGTTTACTTTTGTTTAGCATTCACTTTAAAAGCCTAATTGTAAAGTTGAGGATTGCAGTGCAGTGCAAAAACGTGTACCATCAGTCAAATAAGTGGTCTATCAATTTTTAAACAAAGTCCCATCAAATGATATTTATTTATTTATTTTTATTCGACTGGATAGCAAACGAGCAATGTATGTATGTCGCTTTTTTAAGTGGAACTTTCAAGTTGACAGCCACGTCTATTGCCATTATTGTTTTATGACATGCAAACGATTATCAACTCTAGGGTGGTGGACCACATATTTGGCTGATTACATACTATATACTATTTTGGAAATCGGTTACTTTTGCACTACATCATGTTACTGAATCAATAAATCCCTAAATGAATGTCATAGTGATATCAAACGCCGACAAAGTAAATAATGGTTAAAAATTGTCCTCCAATGGACAGCGCCATATTTAAAAAAAAAAAACAAAATAATGGTTACGTTTACCTGTAAAAACCGTTTTATAGTAGGTTTATCTATACTTACCGTTTTATAGTGGGTCACAGTTAAAAAAATATACATACAGTTAGTTTATGTACAACATAGTCTCTACATATGACCCATCTAATATTTTTCCTTATTTCACAAAACGTTTTTTATTAATTGATAACCTACAGTCTATTATACATATACCTACCTACTAAAGCGTAGTTTCTAAGAAAGAGACATTACATTTTAAGTACTTACTACTTAATACCAATTACAATCCAGTACAAATGATTAGTGTCATTGTACCTAGAGTATGACTGGCAAGTTATTAAAATTTGCTAGATTCCAACGCAGTAAAAGATAAAAAATTGCCAATCTTATCATTTTTCTCTAATGAAGGTCGAATTGTTATAAATCTTCCGTTTATATAACACATTTTTGCCGTAAATAGACTGAACTTTGTGTTGTTGATTGTTTTAATTATTATTTGTAGTAATTATTTTACTTAAATGTTGCGCAAATTTTGTTAAGGGTCAAGCACTTGAAATTAGGTATCAAACGCAGGAAGCGTCTGATACCTATTTAAAAGTTTCGTTCTTTTCTCTTCGAACCTGAACCAAAATCAACCAAAATCAAAATAATATAAAAAATAGGATAGGCACCTACACGGGTGACTTTTCTTATTACATACTTAATCGAGGTATGCGCGACACGTTTCAAACCAACTCGTTGTCCTTTGTTAAGATGAACCAGAACAAATGCTACCGGTTTTGACTAGCTCATATTTTAATTCAACATTTAAGTGCATGAACTTAAAAACCAAATGTATTGTTACTCCTTATTCCTCAACCACAGCAAGCGAATTTAGGTAGCAATAGCACAGTAATTACTCGCTCTTCTTAGTTATATAGCCTTAGGGCATATGCTAGCTGACGCGGTTTGCACGGAACGGGCTGGAGACTGGACGTGGACGTCCATTGTAACATTGTTTATTTCAACGCCATCCCTGATGTACAGCCAGCAGCAGAAGCGGAGGAGCAGTTACGGCTCACAATCACACACAACTCTACTGCCACGGTAATAAGAGAGTGTGTAGATCATTTTGAGCACCGTAACTACTCATCTTCTGCTGCTATAAGCACATTTAGCCACGTATTCTAACTTGACTCGTTCTCCGCAGACGCGTGCCTCGTCCCTGTACCGCGTGAAGGAGGGTCCTATAGTACCGGCGCCGCAGCCCGCGACCAGGCCGCCGGCCGGCCTCGCTTGCCCACGATGTGCACCAGTGTCCAGGGTAAGTAGAATGAAACAGATCGTCATATTACTTAAGCTCTCGTTCGTGACACATATTTGACAAAATTACCAAATAAAGCGTTTCAACTCTCGATTATACTCGTAATTCAGGAAAGATCAGGAAAAGATCGAAACCAGTCGGACCTGTTCTGTACTTATAATCGTGACCCAAACCTTTAAAATTGGGAAACTTTGTAGAATCATCGTGATCGTCAGCCGGAAAATGTCCAATTGTCCACTGTTGAACAAATGCCTCTTCTTCTTCCTCCTCGTCCACAAATTACCCAATTAACCGGTTGCCCGCATAACTTTCGCGATATCGTTGGTCCATCTAATACTAAAAAAAACCTCTCTCCTCCAACGGCTACACTGGAATAGAACAGTTTTTTTTTAAAGAATGCAAGATAATTAGAAAATTGAGAGAATAGTAGAAGCTTTTTTTGCTGATGACTGTACCTACTTATATTGTCATCCAACCTACGTTATGTTTACTGAATTGCAAGTCAATCTCATCACTAGAAATAGATCAAAATGAACTTGCAAGATTGGAAGCAAATAAACAAATATACGAGGTGAAATTTAAATATAGTTTTTTTTTTCATGTAAACAAAGGAACGTTTCCTACGGGTAAATTTTCCTATCTTTATTATTGAGAGTAGGTAGCAGTAATATAGATTTGTCTACAGCAACTAGACGCGAGACTTTATCTTTATAAGTATATTTTTTATCCTTACGTAAAATTTTACCGACTTGAACTGTCTGAAATTAGATAGAATGTGTTTGCTTTATTTTAATGTAAAGTAGAGCATAAAATGTAAACAAATGTACATACTGTAACTTAAACGATGGCATACAAACAACCATATCATTCGGTAACGTGTAGTGGGTATACGTAATTTAGTTAATTTAATAAAAATTGCATAGTTCCCGCGGGATAGCGATAAACGAATACAACGCAGACGGAGTCGCGGGCAACAGCTAGTAAAGAACATGAAGGCGAATATTGTGCGGTGTTAAATGAATTGATATTATAAGAAATGTTTGTACACTCACCAGCACCATTATATGACACACACAACAAAGCTTTTATAAATATCTGATACGACTCTATTTCTAGGGCAGGTAGGACGGAGACTGTACTTAATAGCATATATCTATAGATACAATTCCGATATCAAATTTTCGATCCGAACTGGACCTGCTAGGAAAGCTCATTCTGGTAAAACGAAAAGGAAACGACTAAACGCGGCGTGGCGGCTACTACGAAATTCGAAAATTCGTATCGTACCGTCTCTTTCACTCTCATATTAAATAATATAAGCGTCAGCGGGACGGCAAGATACGAAGTTTCAATTTTGCACTTCGTAGTATAGGTAGAGTCATTCACGATGACGCGTGCCGTGGTTCTTATTACAATGTCATTAATGTCTAATTTTGACAAAATCACGCGTCTTCATGGATGGCACTAGGTATACAGGGTTTGATCCCAAGCATCATCATCATCATGGCAGCCGAAAGACGTCAACTGCTGGACATAGGCCTCCCCCAAGGCTCTTAACCAGGTCGTCGCTCCATCTTGTTGGAGGCCTACCGACAGCTCGTCTCCCGGTCCGCGGATGGCATTCGAGAACCTTCTGATTCCGACCCCATCGGCCATCAGTCCTGCGAGCAATGTGCCCGCCCACTGCCACAAGCCCAAGCATATTAAGCTTATATGCTTGGGATATTAAGTTGTGACCTCATAGACTTCCTTGCCCGCCGCGATGCCCCGGCGCAGTTTTCACGAGTTTATCGGAGCACTGCGCAGTTGTGTCAGGCGTGGAACGCGTGTTAGGCCTTTGTACCGTGCAAATACTGCGCGAATCATGTCATCGAACGCTCCGCGCGATCGTTCTTTGTTTTTAGTTGGTCATTACTTGTAGGTACGAGTTTGTATAACACTCAAGAATAGTGTTGCCAGGACCGATTGGATTAATATCGGGGAAGGTAAAAAAATCGGGGTTTACTTTAAATAATTGGTGGGCTCAAACCCTGGCTCGCACCTAGTGAGTTTTTGTGAAATTCATGTGCGAAATTACATTTGAGCTTTTCGGTGAAGGAAATCATCGTGAGGAAACCCGCACAAACCTGCGAAGCAATCCAATGGTGTGTGTGTGAAGTTCCCATTTTTGAAGAACTAAATGTTTTAGAATAGGAAGTTTGAGCGTGCGACCTTCGCAAACCGGTTTAGGATACATTCATACATTTAATTATTAGCTAAACTTAATGGCGTTGATTCTGAGCAATCGCCAATATTGATTTGCAAATGATGATTTAGTATTGGATTTTGATAGGCAATTCCTGAATTATTCTTTTAAATAATGTGGCAGTAAATTCGCAAAATCACAAGTTCTATAATTCGCCCAGTTTATGTCAGAGTAATCCAAATGCAAGTCACGGCAATTCATGTCACTATCAGTGTATAAATTGAATAAGCACTCGTCAATTTGTATTTTATTGTGATAAGTGCACACGCACGTGCACAGTGTTGACAATTTTATTTATAAATTGATAACGAAATTGATCTGACCCGAATAAGCACATTTTCAATATCTAAATATGTTTCTGATCAGCTTGTATGCTTTTAGGGTTATCTGTTTGCGGCCTGTTCGAACTCAAGTTATCTCATCTTTATGTTTATGCAGAAATTATGACGGCTGCCTCATTGAATTTTTCCGTTCCTTGTATTAAATAATAATTTAAATTAAGTCTCCAATCCTATAAGCGATAAAAATGGTACATCGAATCTACTGTGTGAGGTTACATGAGCACGTTGCACGAATTATTTAAGTTTCTGTCAAGTTATTTTACCGGTGATGCAATGCAGGGGCAAGGTCAGATTACAGTACATAGACTATACGTAAGGTACATTAAAAAAAGACAAAGAATCTAAAAAGTGCAAGATATACCAGGGCAAAAAAGGGGACTTTTTCCCAACATGTTTTCATTGGAATAATAATCATTGAGAACTTCAATTATTACTATAAGAAACACAATAATCCACATTATTGCGATAATGAATTAAAATAACCTCAACCAAATCATCAATTACTTAAAATTACAACATTATACGCTAATTCGAGTTTCCATTCTAGTTATCGCCTCGTTCCCTTGTTCTTAGCCCTTGGTCTGTCTTCTATTGTTATGTTGTCTTTGTGAATTAAGCGCTTGTATAAATTGGTGTATCTTAACATAAACATAGGACATCTCTCTTTCAAGTGCTTGGTCCGTCCGGTGACCGTGAATCGTAAACAGTCTGTTGAATACTGGTAAGAAACTGGTATTTCTTCTGAATAATAAACGTTTTTACTTTGACACTTTCACTGTATTTTTTTTACATAATCGGTAACACCTTTATACCTACCTAGTATTCCGCTCCTAATGAATTGAAAGTAAACGAACAGTAACATGTAATTTTAATCTCACAATTGTGATGGATCTTGATGGCAACGAGAATCGAGGCCGGGTCAAAAGATTTAATTTTAATTATTTTTTATTCACTTGACCATTTTACTAAGAACGCAGTTTATTTTTTAAAGCGTTATACTGACTGCGTCATTGATTATGTCAATAATATCTACTATTTGAGTAAAAATATACAATTTGGTTAAGCAGCTGTGCTAGCACGATCTAGCGGGATAATCTAAGCAGAGAATTTCAAGTTACACTTAATGGAAGCCAAGAAACTATCGTTATGCATAATGTATAAGCGAATCGATATACTAGTGTGCATTAATTTTAAAACCTGTAAAAATGTCTGCTGTTTATACTTTGCAGATGGGAAACGATCTATTGAAATAAAAATTCTGTGCTAAATGTGTATAAATAAAATTTCACAAGCTGTATCCCTGGTTACCATTTACTTAACATTTTTTGGATGATGTCAAGCTTTAGTTGCTATCAAAAATGCCGTCATATGGGTCGAGAGGTAGAAAAGGATGAACTTTATAACCATGTGAGGAGATGTACTATAAATCGGCTTGGAAGATTCATTGTAGAATGCCTTCGCATTTCTATCGAATGCCTGCGAGTAACCGTTGTTGGACCATGACGCCTACAGGCGCGCAATTTCGTACATTGACCTCTCGCTAAAGGCAGCAAAACACCCAATCGCGCATTTTTAAGGGTTACTGTTTGGAGCACTTAGAATTATTTAATTTGCCCTAACTTCAGTTGAAAGGAGTTCATTTTGTAGAATATAGATTATTATCGAATTACTTCTGAATCGTCTATTGTCCGTCGTACGAGTGTTTGTCTTCATGTCAATCCTTTCGCATCTTGATGGCAACAGTTACCATGTAATCTTTTACCGTTATTAAGACCTAGGATTTCTTAATATGGTGAGATGTGTGTGACCTGAGGTGCCATTGTTTTTCTTTTTAATATAAGATCGGTATAGAAACGGGCTGTCTTGTTATTTTTAAAATATTAAAGCTATTATTTCGAAGACAAAATTTATTCTGATCATGGTTTATTTTAGACATTCTAATGCAGCACCAGTGTTCATCACTTAGAAAAACATGGCGTCTGCCAAAACTAACTAAACAGTGTAAAATTATGCAATCGAGGACAAAACTTTGGTGCCAGTTTGCTTGCGTAATTTCTTTGAAACTTATGGAGCCAATTCTCAAAAAAGAAAAAATCGATAAAAATACATGAAATAGATATATTATTTCGATCTACTCTAAAAATATATTTTAATGTTTTTAATTTTTATCTTATGGTAATTAATTGATTTTATTATTATAAAATAAAACACGAAAAAATTATATTAGGTAATAATCGTTCTAAACAATGTCGAGCTAAACTCTATTTAAGACGTGAGTTAACCGTTACAATATCGTTTAATGATCGTTCTATATATCGTGACTGCAAAGCGACAAAGTACAAATTAAGCTTTTATTCTTTTCACGTTCAGGCTACCAATCGCTTGACTCTTTAACACTAGCACGCTCTGTGTATCATCAATATTAGGTAACGCTAAGCAGGCTATCTGAAACCTTGCTATAAAACGCCAGCGTGCTAGCATTGAGCTCATCACGCTATATCTTTGTCATAGCTTATCGGAGCAATGTCAATTGACAACCAAGGTCGTGTCACGGTCGGGACTCTGTATGCTAAATGCATAGCTAGAATTGACCACCTTGAAATGTCCTTAATTGATACGTGTGAAGATCTGTCCCCTAGTGCTTTTCCTTGTTTCTTCCTTGAGACGACAATTTTGGTCCTATATATTTCTTTGATCTATCAGAGAAACTATTGAAAGAGATCTTTTGGATTAATTATGGCGCGTTAGTTAGAGACTAAAGTGGAATCCATTCGAACTTTGTGAAGACATTAAGTATTGTACAACTGTTTATTGTTAAAACACATGAAATTAGAGAGTAAGATGTAGGTACTAAGGCGAACATATCCATTAAAGTAAGTTTAAATAGAAACTTGTTAATCACTAGATCGAATATTAGGATAGGAAGAACGAAAAATAAGAGAACAATCTTCATTAAGCTTCGGTACTACATATACACTGTAGTGAGTGACTTTATATTTCGCATGAAGATAAGTATAGCATTTAGCATATTGATGTTATCTCCAATGATGTCAGCGGATTAAAAGAAAACAACGAATTCGCATTCATAATCAAGTGTACTAAACTGATACTGAAAAGAAACGATTCATCGTGTGTACTTATATTGTCACACTGTCAATTTGGCAGTAGGTACTAGTACCCGCCCGCTCTAGAGCGGTAAAATAATTTATCAGAATGCAGGTGTCTGTTTATTTCACCAACTGAATGTGATGACAATGTAATAAGAGCTAATGATAGTAATTCTGGCCTTGAATGTACTAATGTTACGTACTTAAAAATGCTAAACGCGTTGCAGCCTTAGTTGTTTTGAGTCAGAACAAATTTTGACCAACCTTGCAAAAAGACTCATCTTGAGTTGGAGGATCAGACTCTCGTCTGGGTGCTTAGTTCTTATCTCATGGTCTACATTTTACATTAAAAACTCTAACAATTTTGAAACTTGCTTCAAACGTAAGACATCTACAGTAACGTTACAGTACAGGTTCTTGTTGCACACTGTATCTAATTGATTATTGTTTGGGTGTACCCAACCAAACATATAAACAATTTCGCACCCCACATTGAAAGCTGAAACTAAGTTGTCAACAAACGTGATACATTCATTCATCCATACCATAGACCGCTGGCAGCGTTATTCCAAATTTAAACCGGCAGACGCGCGGTGGCGTGACTCTAACCGACCAACCGGCGCGCGCGCAGTGCGACGACCGCGCATCAACACATCGATTGTGGATATGACTCGATTCATTGTATTAACTATACTTTTGTCACCTTTGATCTGAACGTTGCGTAAAACAAGAACACTGGATTATGTATTCTTTCTGTTAAATAATTTATGTACTTATTTAAAATTTAAAATACTTGGAACGTATTGTCTTATATGTGACATAATTTTTAATTATTATAATTATATTTGGTTCTATATTTAGCGTTCCCTTGATTATAAAACCCTCAAAGAAAAAAAAAACAGACGGGCCAAAATCCATAATCTAATTCTTATTCGAAAAGCACCTGGACAATTTGTCAAAGACAGAAATTGATGATTAATACAACATTCATAGTTACGTGAATATGTAAAAAAGTGTATCTATTTAAAACACGACTCGGCACGATGGTGGAGAGCAGCGGGCACCACGCTTTGAGTTGTTGCCGCTGTGCGGGGATATTTCCGCGCCATCACGCTCTGAATGATATCGTCCGCAGGGCTCTGGTGTCAGCTGGCGTCCCTTGTGTGTTGGAGCCTCCTGGTCTTAGCCGATCAGATGGCTTGACCCTAGTGCCCTGGCAAAAGGGAAAGTGCTTGCTCTGGGACGCCACGTGCGTCAGTACTTTTGCTTCTTTGCACCTCGGTCGCACCTCATGAAAATAGGGGGAGCGGCTGCTGAGATGGCAGCCATAAAAAAACGCGAGAAATACTCAGCGCTCGCAAACTATTTGTTCGTCCCACTGGCGGTGGAGACGACCAGTTGTTGGGGCTCCCGAGGCAAAACTTTTTTTTAATGGAGTGGGGCGCCGTCTTCGTGAGAGAGGTCTTGACCCCCGCTCTGGATCGTTTCTGGTGCAAAGGTTGTCTATCGCGGTTCATTAAGTATAACGTTCGATTACTATAACAGTTGTTTTATATACTTTCATAAGAAATAACATGTTTATAGGCTAAATTAATATTATACAGGGTGGGAAGGATTATCCCGACAAATTTTAACCACGCATTCCTGAAACCATATTGAGTAATAAATGTTATATGATCCTAGGTCGAATTATACTATTTACTATACTATGACGCGGTACACAAACACATTTTACCAACAACGTATAGCATATTATATATATGTAATAAGGAGTGAACTGTACCATCGGATACGGCCGCTGCTCAATGAATATAAATAAGTGGAAATTTAGAACGCACGCTGACCCTTTTTAATCTTTTGGCGTGTGTTTATCTGTCTCTGTCTCGCAAGTTTCCCATGTTGACGAGCCATGTTTCGGAACCTTGGCCTTGGCTTTGTAGATGTCTTGTTCATTAGTTTCAAGTATGTAGGTACCTACGTTATTAGAACAATGGTTTAGGTATGTTGCTCGTAATTATATCGTACTAGTCTTTTGAAATAATGATGATATAGTGAACTAGTCAGCTGTGCTCACTGCTCGCCCAGTGTGTCAAGAATACATCATTAATGTAAATAACCCTCCTTCGGGCAGTCGGGTAAAAAGGACGACAGCAAGACGACGGGTGGAATAGCTCACTACATTTTTCCCTTTTAGACACAGGCATCGACAATTATTCCTTTCGAACCACGTGGTCTTTTTTCCTTCAATCCGGTGTGGCAATTCTACCATTCCAAGTCATCACTCCGCCTATTTTTAACGTACCGACCACAGACAGGTCTGTCTTGAGTCTGCATTTAGCACGATTTCGTTCCTTACGGTACAGTCAAGGGCAAAGATATCGACACGGCCATTGTTGCAAAAATATGTATACGCGACTTTATACACTTAACATTAAGGCCCTGTACCTATTGTATACATATTTTTGCAACTTTGGCCGTGTCGATATCTTTGCCCTTGACTGTACCCATTCGCTGGGTGCAAAGTAGGAGGAGGTGCGGGAATCACGAATCGATCGCAGCGCGCGCAGTGGCCAAACAAGGAACTTTTCGGCGGACCAACTGTCACTATTTACTAGTGAAATTTATTCATGCATTATTAAGCAAAAATAAATAAATTTGCGTCACGAAACCTGTTGCGTAGTTAACTGCAAGAACAATGGCAAAAACAGTGATCACAAATTCTGTAAATTTCCACAAGAAAGATGTTTTGCATGGCGTCCATGTCACTGGAGTTTGACGAATTACTCGAGCTTCAATGGTGTGACTCATTATGAATTTATGATCTTCAAATTTGGTTTCTTTTACATCTTGGAGATCTTGAGCCAAAACTAATTGTTTTGCTTTTATTATTGTTTGTGGTTGGAAAGCAATGTCGTATAGTGTGCTCGGAATCCAGTTTATATAATTAATTTGGCCATGTTTAACTGAAAATACACAAAAAGTCTGCATTACTAACGAGCTACTACAGTCATACATAAATAATCGTCTGCAATATTGCAGGCATATATATGAAATGCGTTATTCCATTAAATTTGTTTATTTCTTTACTTCTCGTGAAGACAGTCATGAGAAAGTCCGTGTCCTGAAATTAATTGATTGTGCCATTTTAGACGGGAAATAAAAAAAAGTCAACATTATTTATTATCGACACTATATATTTACATGATCGAATGGAATGTATGTAAATTTCGATATTTCATTGAAATTATTTGTTTGTTTACTTAGGGGCTGTTTCACCATCCATTGATTAGTGTTAACTGACGGTTAAATGTGATGCCGTCTCCGTCTATTCGAATAAAACAAATAGAGACGGAATCACATCTAACCGTCAGTTAACACTAATCAATGGATGGTGAAACAGCCCCTTAGGCTTCGTAATGACAGCCAGCCACTTGATATTTCAAAGTCCGCCGTAATTGTACCGCTAGTTGGCGCTGTCATCTCCTAGCGAATTACTTAGTTCAACGAAAAACCGACACACATCGATTAAGGTAGTCTTCACCAATTGTGCAAGCCTTACCGAATTCGTCGCAAATTACGTAAAAATAAAGTAATTAATTATCTTAACATCAGAACTACCATTTAAAAGTGGTACAAACCGTACACTAAATACTATTAATTTTCTTTCAAAACTACCGTTGCTTTACCTAAAAGTAGGTTTCTCTCATTACGCACTGTGTTGCTGCTAATTTGCTATCATAATTACATTAGCTACTTCACACCATGTTAACTGCGGAACAGTCCTATCCGCCATTTCGGGTTAGTGACATTTAGATTGTTGACAGCCAATTGGCTGTAATAGAACTGTAACTATTATTTTCATCGCAACTGACATTGGCCCAAGCCCTAAGGCCGACATTGAGGGGAATAATAATAATACATTTATTCATAGCCTAATTAAAGTGTGTATTATTTTTTAGAAAAAACATGTTTTCATTTTTTAAGACATACTACTTTCATCCTGGGGCTTCGCTCCCGTGGTTGCGCTTCTATGTCACTTAGGATATACTTATTACTTACCTATACTTCGTTTTTTTAGCATTAGAAAGTAGGTAAGCGATCTTGACGTCAATTTATTGAAAAACACGTTTGCAAAATAAGTCACAGCAAATATGTAACGATTAGCCAGGACATGTGATCATTTACATTATTTTTTGGGTCGAGGGTTTCTGTGACAGGCGGTGGCGCTAGTATCACGAGACCCGTTTGACTATTTGTCATTTTTGACACGTTTGCGATTGGATCAATAACTACATTTAGTTGCCAATCGCAAGCAAGACTATAATGTCAAACGGACCTCACGCACGATACTAAAGCCATCTAGCAATATTTCGCCTGTCATTAATCCCTCCTTGCAAATCCTGCGTTTCACTCGCTTTTAGGTACTTCACGCAAATAAAGATGGAAATCAAACCAACTTCAGCAACTATTTCTTGCCAAAATCGTTCCAGTTTTCATACTCGTATTGTGCATTACTAATGTTTTCCCGGAAACTTTCGCATCTGGTTAAAAAGGGTCACCTCGTAATGATCCGAGTCATTTGGCAAAATGAAGCTATTTTGTAGAAGCGTCTGCTTCTTTCTGAAGAAATCTGAATATCTCTGAAATATTTCGCGATTTTCCTGTTGACTCTTTTTGGGGTTCCGGAGCCAAAATGGCAAAAACGGACCCTTTTATAGTTTCGCCATGTCTGTCTGTCCGTCCGCGGCTTTGCTCAGGAGCTATCAATGCTAGAAAGCTGTAATTTTGCACGGGTATATAAGTAAAGTATGCCTACAAAATGGTACAATTAAAAATTTAAAAAAAAAATTTTTAGGGTACCTCCTATAGACGTAAAGTAGGGGTGATTTTTATTTTCTCATCCAAACCTATAGTGTGGGGTATCGTTGGATAGGTCTTTTAAAACCATTAGGAGATTTTTCGATTCAGTGATTTGTTTGCGAAATATTCAACTTTAAAGTGCAAATTTTCATTAAAATCGAGCGTCCTCCCTTCTAAAATCTAAACCGGTAGGTGGAAAAATTTGAAAAAATCAGGATGGTAGTAAGTATATCAACTTTCAAGGAAAACTATAACGGCTAAGTTTGCTTGAGAATTATTAGTAGTTTATGAGTAAATAGCAGCCTAAGGTATAAAATATACCTAAACTTGGAAGATTCCGTATAAAATACGAAATCCTTAGAAAAATATTAGGTACTTTATTTTTTCGCAATTGCACTCTCCTGTGGCCCGGCGGAAGACCAGTGCTGGTTTTTAACCAGCGATATGCTGAGCCGGGATCTTTTTATAGTGGCAACATTTCGTATTGTTATTTTTACTTATTATGTGTCATTGCTGTTATAAATAAATTATTTTCTTCCTTTCTTTCTTCTTTCTTAATGGCTACGGAACCCTATTTTGGGCGTGTCGGACACGCTCTTGGCCGGTTTTTACATTTAACCCTGGCAAAGCTAATTGAATATGAACTCATGTTCAGTAATATCCATGTCGTGTCCAGTTCTTAGAATTGATTGTTTGATGATTTATGGCCGAGCATTTCATGAATTTCATGAATTATTTCATGATTATCTGGGGTCATGATTTATTTTACGTCGTTCATCATTTCCTTGTTTTAACTTGCAATATATATTGGTGCGGCCTTCTATGCATGCAGAAGATCAACAATGTCAGCCAAGGACGTTGTGAACTTGACTTATTTTATTGACTCCTAATCCTGACACACGTCTTGTAGTTAGTTTTAAATGTCCTTAGTAATCGTTTGAATGGCGATCTTGACCGTGCACGTTACTTCTCTTTATTTATGCCATGGATAAATTTCATTATCAAGATTCTATGCACGCTCCGGTACTGCCCGTTTGTTTGTTCTATGGAATTATGAAATGAAACACAAGGCAAATGTTCAATGATAGATTAACGATTAAACTGATCCGAAGTAAACCTAAAAAGTGTGCTAGCTTTGATATTGAGATGTGTTCATAGACTTCTTGAGGGTTCCTGTACGGATGGGGAAGCTTGTTATAATTCTATCGTTGATGATACTACAATGCCGCTATTGCCGCTTTACTTATTACTAGCTTTTGCCCGCGGCTCCGCCCGCGTGGTATTCGGTTATCACGCGCTGTTCCCTCGGGAACTGTGCAATTTTCCGGGATAAAAAGTAGCCTATGTCACTCTCGGCCCCATAAACTATCTCTATGCCAAAAATCACGTCGATCCGTCGCTCCGTTACGGCGTGAAAGACGGACAAACACACAAAAACACTTTCGCAATTATAATATTAGTATGGATATGGATGCGGTGGCATAACTCAATAACTAATGCCGCGTAACCTATAACAGTACCGCCTAACAAATTTAAAATTTAGCGGCTGGTATATAATATAAACATAAAGATAATTAATTTTTACGCTCTCCTGTATAATTTGCCTCTAGTTAGATACGCGGCATTGCAGTATCATCGATGCTATTGCTTTTTCTCTATTGTATCTTCTTTCATTATTCTTTACTAGGTATGTGGTGTTTTAACTATGCAGTGAACCCAATAATTATATGACGACGATTTGCATTATTATTTTTTACATTTCTACCAGTTCTGATTAACGATATAGCTAATGATTAATGTGTTCAGTCTATCTCGCTCCGATCGCGTGGTATTGCCGCATATATTGTGTCACAGTGCGCAGGTAGGTATGCAGCGCACGCACTTTCTACGTATGCCGAATTCAACCCGATCGTTGCTTCAATAAACAAACAAACTAGCAAGCCTACTTTCGAATTGATGAGTCTATTTGATCAAAGAAAAGACGGGGCGAAACCGAAACTATAAATTGCCGCATTTCCGTTCCATTACAAAGAGCATAGGAAACTAGTTTTAATGTAGAGTCGACTACAAAGCTAATACCCCTAAAATAATGTGGAAAAAAGACATACATACGGGTTGTACTTTCAATAGTCGTCTGTAAAGTAGTAAAATACCAACGTCAAGAAGTGTCGAGACAGTATAAAACCGGGTTAAAAATTAGGTATACATTTTTACGAACAAGACGTTTTGGCTTCTTTATTACTTGAGTGACGTGACGTGTTACAGAACTTTTTTTACTTTTTGTTTTCAGACGAGCTTTTTCAAAGTATAAAGACCATTCTTGTATCTTCAAATGTGACTAACAAAGAACCAATTTAAACAATTTCATTGTATAACGTAGAGTAAGGCGATAAGTCTTTCTGCATCAAACAATACATATGTATTATTTTATTTAACTGACAATGTATCAATCATGCAGGTGTCGATACAACGAAACAATAATAACACGTACTTAATTTACCTATTAAGTACTCATAATAAAATAAAAACTCATTGACTTTAAATCACACAACGCAACTTTTTGTTTGTCGTCGAATGGAACACGTTTCACTATTTTCCCATTGTTCTGAGGGCCTACGCCGAAAATCGAAGTTCGTGTCCGTCCCTCTCACTCTCGTATTAAATAGTATAATTGTCAGAGGGACGGTACGATACGAACTAAGATTTTCTAATTTCGGAGTAGTCCCACTGATCACGCTAATACCTCTAGACAGTCCGTTTGTAGTAGGCTACATTGTAGTGTAAACAAAAATAGGCGGTAGTCTAGTAAAATACTGAAGACGCGACAAAAATAAATGGGACAGCACGTGGCTGCTGATCATTGGCACATTAACTCTTTCACGGGCTACGCGGCGGACTTAAAATAAAACGAATTATTTACAAACATTTACTTATTTTTGTTATTTATTTACGTAATCGCCGCAATCAGAGACGTCATTAACTAGTATCGTTGTTCGAATAAAAAACATCGGAACAGAAATCGTTTGTATCGTTTCGTGTTTGTTGTGATGTAGGTACGATTAAAATTTAATTTATTCAGTAGGCCAGCAAGATATATATGTCGGCGGCCGATCGTAAAATATCGACGAACGTGTTGCTCTAATCGATCTGCCGTATTATTTCTCAGGCACATCGTGATATGCCTGGCCAACGTTTAGGCATATCATGAAATGGCGGCGTTTCACGATATGCCTAGGAATTTCGTGATCTGGCGGATTTTACGATCGGCCGCCGACATATATAACGTGAATACGAGTAGGTATGGAATCTTTACATAGATAAAATAAAGCCAGTTCTCGCCATTTGTATGCTTAGATCTTTTAAACTAAGCGACGGATTTAAATGCGGTGTTCACCCATTTACTAGCTACGCGCTCCGGCTTTGCGCGGTTGTAGTATTTGGGACATAGAGCTGAAAAATGTGAAGTGCCTTTAATTAGACTTTTTTTTAATTGTCTTCGATTGCTCGAGCCAGAAAAGGTTGTGTGTTTATAACAATAATAACACCACTCAATGTTATCAAGTAAGAAACGACAGGTCATTCGTATAATATGAAATAAGCCCTGGATTTGGTCTAGGATTATGATAACGCTGTTTTTAACCTCCGGACACTTATGTTATGACAGCTTTACTTCGCTCAATATCGTTGGCACTGTAACCAAGATACCTACACCTATTTGGTCAGTAACAAGACATAGTATTGAGATTGCTACAAAATGACGACGCCGATGGTTTTATAGATTCGATTAGTATCAG
The DNA here is from genome assembly GCF_025370935.1 of Choristoneura fumiferana. Classification (NCBI taxonomy): domain Eukaryota; kingdom Metazoa; phylum Arthropoda; class Insecta; order Lepidoptera; family Tortricidae; genus Choristoneura; species Choristoneura fumiferana. Next base: position 4,987,271 of record NC_133496.1, on the reverse strand, counting down.
AAGTAGTAGATTTTGCTTCAACATTCAGGACACACCGAGAAAGTAAGCGTCGTTATTTTGTGCAGAGCTTCTTTATGATATCCAATACTACTAACTGACAAGCTTTTACGCTTGGTTCGTGAATGAATGTCCTTTGTTGATAAAGTTTTTTAGTATTCTCTGTAATTCTATGTGAAGAGATAAGATATTTTCATTTCGTTTTCGCGCCTAGTTATTCAAACGTTAACCGCCTACTCACGCTAGAGCTGGGGCGATTCCAAAGTGTACTCCTTTTTATACACAAGTATTGATTTTCTAACAGTACTAAGTACAAATTAGTCTCTTGCAAAATGCTATTCGACTTTTATCTTACAAGGGATTTCACATATCCGTAATAATTTTTTTTTTCAAATCGATAGTAAACAAATAGTATGGATAGTATGTTTGAGCAAAATAAATGACTGACTAAAGTAACATAGTAACTAACGATCATTTCCTTTTTCTTCAGGAATCATGGCAGGATCTAAAGACTCCAGACACGGGGGCGGTCATAAACATCCTCGACATAGGGCAGCAGAACTTCGCCAACGGCGGCGTGGTCTCCCGGTACCTGTGCGACTTGGCGCAGTGCTGCCATCTGCACAAATACGACTACAGGGACATCGTGCCTGACGTAAGTTATTTTTTTTTTCTGGTACCATTAGCATCCGCAGCCCTCCGCTTTTCTTCCTTATTGACGACATGCGCCTTTCAATCCAGATACTCGTACAAGAGGCAGGAGCTTGCATAAGGTCCCGTACTTACTATGCCCGACTGCAGTAGTATTCGTCGTGGGGAGTAAGGCAACCGCTGAAAATTTTGGCACATTATTCAGGCTCTCTAGGCGCACAACATATCCGTAATTATCTGGTGTAGCGAATGTTTCGGGCTACTCACGTACCATCAAGTGCCCCTCTTTCAGTGGCGGACAAACAGCGAGGCTTCCAGTCCTGGGGGGCCCCCAAATATCCGCAAGTTCTTCTGATCAAGTCTTGGACAAGGCTAAGAATATGCTTAGTAATGTACTACGACTGGGGGGGCTCATTCAGCTTTACCGCCGCGGGCCCCAAAGTGGTTTAGTCCGCCACAGCGCTCTGTCATTTGTTACCTTATTCCATAAAAAAAACGCATTTATTACCTACTATGAAAACAATTATTTACTTCCTGTGTGACAAATCGCCATTTTCCCCCCTAAATCTCGACTTCGTCCCCCAGCGCTTATAGCTCAATTGTTGTTCCAGGTAGTGCAAGATCCCAGCTTCCAGCAGGCGATCGAGGAGTCCGCGGCGGCGGCGGCGCGCGAGCAGGGCGCCGGCGATGGCTCCGTGCCCCCCGGCCTCCGGAAGAAGGTCGAGGCGCGAGCGATGAAGGTGCTCAAAGACATCAGCTCCGCCATGTCCAATAAAGTGCTCAAGTGAGTCATCAGTAATTATCGTCAAAACTAAAGGTGTGTACTCAACTTCAGTTCAATCGGTCGGATGCGTTGCGTCTCACGAGATATAACTACAAAATGTCTAATTTCTTAATAACATTTGTGAATGTTGTTGTTTGTGTCTAATTTCTTAATAACATTTGTGAATGTTATTAAGAAATTAGACATTAGGTATAATGAACGGTAGCTATAATATAAAAAAATTATAACTTTATAATGTATGACGCTAAAATAGTACAACGTTCTTTTTATATAAAATATAACATAATTTTACATAAGATATATACAAAAAGTGCGGATGACGTAAAAATTACGTAATCTTGCACACAAGATGATGTTTTTATTTAAACTTCCGTGTGACATGTAGTAACAAAGTAGCATTAATGAAGTAACAAAATAATCGTAGATAACTCAATGGTATTCAGTGAATAAAATAAATTTCATATCGTTTAATAAAGAGGTTGATAAATGATAAGTGATAATTATTTATGAAAATCAAAAATACTATTTGAAATCAGCCTACAAGTGGTTTGACGTCATCGGCACTTTTTGTCCGACCCCTGTTAATTATGATATCTAATAATAACAATATGAATACCGAGTATAAGTTTGGTAAAAGATACATTATGTGGCGGCGAGCGAGCGAAGCGAGCGAGCAAGACGAATCAAGAGCACAAGCGACTCGGATAGTTTAGGTTCAGAAGCTCAGCTGTTTCCACCAGAGATGTGCTGTACGAGGATAGGTAAATGAAGCGTTTATTGGTTAATGGAAAACACATTCGTCGCAATACATCCTCGCACGCCAGACGCCGAAGAAACGCAGCCTAAATGGCAATGCTTCTATTCCAGACTGGTGGCGTGGCTGTGCCACAAGGCAGTGCGCCGGATCGCGGGCGGCGGCTGCGGCACGCGCGCCGCGTGCGCCGAGCGGCTGCGGCGCGCTAAGGCGGCCGGACTGCCGCTCATCTTCGTGCCTCTACACAGGTACCACATTATAAAGGAGTGTTAGGAGTACAGACGTACAGTCACCACCAGCAGTAATGAGTGACACAAAAAAGCCTGCATAAATATCTGATATGACTTTATTTCTAGGGCCGGTAGAACGGGTTAGTATAATTTCGTCTACAAAGCAGCTGGTCTAAGTAACAAATCAGCAATTGGTATAAATAGCAAGTAATCTAAGAAGCAACTGGTCTAAGTCTCAAGTGGTCTGACATTATTTGACTCAAAGTCGATGGAGCTCCGCTTTGCGGAGCTTTCTGTTCCGCGTGGCTGACGCGCCTTGACACAACTCTAACCTTTTTTTTGAAGTTTTCGACACAAAACAGGTTAGAACCATTTGCTTCTTGGACCACTTGCTACTCAGACCAGTTGCTTCTTAGACCACTTGGGAGCTTAGACCAGCTACTTTTTAAACGAAGTGATACTGTACCGGTAGAACGTGTCAAATATTTTTGTGCGCTCCGCTGTGGCAGGTATTAATGCTCTTTGATAATATTCTCGAATATGTTCGTATTTATGATGCTATTTCAGTCAACCTTAGTATCCATCACGACAGCGTAGAAAAATATCGCATCGAGATTAACAATGTAAATACATGAATAGAATGGTTAGCACCAATCGATTAAATATTTATTATGTTATAAGCAAAAACTAAAATAGTTCCGCGGAACGCCGCGTGAGTTCGCTAGCTGACTCGTCGACAATTTGTATACTATGAAAAATCAGATTTGATAATAATTTTAAGTTAATTTGGTTTTCGGGTTTAACCCTAAACTTGGCAGTGTATCTTATAAGAGACATCATCTTTTTGTATTTTTTTAAGTTTTTGTAATTTTGTTATCTCTACAAGAATCCAACGAGGCTTGAATTTAGTACACTTGTCTTAAGTTGCCAAGTTTAGGGTTAAATTAAATGGTTTTTATTAGAGCTATCTTTGTGTCTAATGATGGTTTGAAATACTTCATTGAACGTTCTGCTTGTTCCACAGATCTCACCTGGACTATATTCTAGTAACGTTCACGCTTTACCTGACGGGGCTGCGGCCGCCGCTCGTGGCCGCCGGCGACAACATGAGGATACCATTCTTTGGGTACGCCAGTTCTTTATCACATCCCAGCCTATATACATCCCACTGTCGGACATAGACCTCTCAGAATGCGAGGGCTTGGGCCGCAGTTCCCACGCGGGCTCAATGCGGATTTGGAGCTTCACACCCAACATTGAATTGCATCGCGGGTTTGTGCGGGTTTCCTCACGATGTGCTTCATCGTGAAGATCGCGGTGAATTTCAAATACAATTTCGCACATGAATTTAGAAAAACTCAGAGGTGCGAGTCTGAAATTTAACCCACGATACTCTGCTTGAGAGGCCATTAGTTAAACTACCAGCACGGTGAGCCAGATATTACCACCTTTTGTTTACCTGACTGCCTAGGATTGTTTTTCTATATGTCTACCGGGTTTCCGCTGTGGCTTTGCACGCGTAAACCATTAAATTGAAATTTGGAATCCAGGGATTTTACTATGTACAGTCTCCATCAGATATTTCGGAGCGGCCGGGATTTTCAAAAGTATCGGAATATGCACGTTATTCCCAGATATTTTTGATCACCTTGGCCAATCCGAAATATAAATAAATATCACGGGACAATTCACACCAATTGACCTAGTCCCAAGGTAAGCTTTACAAAGCTTGCGTCATGGGTACTAAGCAACGGATAAATGTAATTATATAGATAGATACATCCTTAAATACATATTAAACACCCAAGACCCGAGAACAAACATTCGTATTTTTCATACAAATATCTGCCTCTACACGGGAATCGAACCCGGGACCTCAAGCTTCGTATCCAGGTTGTCTAACCACTAGGCAATCTGGTCGTCATATGTACACTCCGCGGTTGTACAATCCGCGTTAACTTACATGTATTTAACAACTGTTCACTAATATATCGTTACTGTTGCCAGGTGGTTCCTCCGAGGCTGCGGCGCGTTCTACATCAGGCGGAGAGTAGATGGCTCCGAATACCACGGAGACCCGCTCTACAAAACTGCTCTCAGGTGGGTAATCAAGTTTTTAAATAATACCCATACCAATATACTATATTTTTAGTTTTACTCAGATTGTTTATTTTTTTTCTCTCTTCAAAATATTAACATGTATTCTTGCGCGCGGTACATAATCAGTGAACGCATTGTACATATTTATTTTATTCATAGCTTTATGTAAATGTGTTTTCATAAAGTCTGACCACGATAATGCTTCTAAAATCCATCCGCTTTCTAACGTATTGAAAGACATCGTAAATATTTTTTTTTGTTTTCAGAGCGTACATACTAAATAGTTTAGCTGCTAAAAACAATCTAGAATTCTTCATCGAAGGTGGCCGAACGAGGACCGGGAAACCGCAACCCCCTAAAGGTAAGAAACTAAGGGTAGGGTATAGGTAGTGCCACCAGAGTGAGGTCACACACACAAGAACATGTTATGTAATGACGGCGGGATTCGGGCATTCACTCATTCATTTCATTCGTTCTCCTTTTATGCAATCAGTACTTCATGTAGCTGTGTGTGTAATGATTCTCTTCAACTCTCGTGGCACTTCCTATACTTAAAGTTGTATGGTTTCGCTTTTCCTGTTTACATATGACTATGTTTTTACAATGTCTATGATGTTTACATGCTGCACTAGAGGATATGTCATCCAGTAAGTAATACATTTTCTTGTGGACGTCAAAGCTTTAGAGATAGCAATGAGTTGTATCAAATTGAACGTTTGATTTTATTATGTAAACATGACCATGTTGTTACTTGTTAGTTATCTCAATAACAAATTAAATACAAGTCAAAGGGCTGTTTTGATATTGATTAAATGTGGCAATATATTAACTGATATTGTAATAAACGAAGGGTGAATTTAACGATGATGCTTAATTAGCACTGACGTGTCATTAACAAGACGTTTATTTGACGCAACGGCTGTTTTATAGATATTTACGACCTCGACTGTACCTAATTGCTTAATGATACTGCTATTATTTGTGTCTCATAAGTTGTAAATGAATTGTTGAATAAATGGTTTTTGAAATCAGAAAAGTAATAATGGGTTATTTTCTATCAAGTGACAGTAATATATTAATTTGTTAAAATCTGAAGCAGCGTCAAAATGTTGACAAAAAATTAATTTACCTTTTCGCTTGTCTATAAACTATTGGGTGACCAACTGCTGGGAAACGACCTTTTCTTTTCCACCGATCTCATACTAGATCAGAGTCTCCACACATCTATTGACGCGGAATCGGGAACAGCCGATAGAAAAAAAAACTCTATGTCCACGTGAATAAGATCTAAAAAGCCATGGTTATATTATAGCGTTAACTAAACTAATACGGTTTTGCTCTTCGACGTTTTTTCGCTCTTATTATTATTATTATAAGCCTGTTGAGGTGTCCCACTGCTGGGCAAAGGCCTCCCCCCATGCCCTACACTCGACCCGGTCTTGTATGCGAAATCTGTCATTTG
>NC_133496.1:4964190-4980131 GCF_025370935.1 Choristoneura fumiferana | reverse complement strand
GATACTGAACCTACATTTATATACATCTATACCTACACCATGCTACATCTTTAGTCTAACTAATCTAACTGCACTTATCTTTAAAAATGAGATAGAGGTCGTCCGCTGGTCGGTGATTTTAAAAAAGAAGAAAGATAGAAAGAAAATACATTTATTTAACGTCATAAAAAAACATCACAATTAACATAACTATAGGAAAAAAGACAAGACATACATGACGCTAAATAGGTCCTCACTCAGCATAATGCCACGGCAAGCCCTGTCGCTGATTTTCAGTGAAGACCTTAACAAAAAACTAGCTAACTAAAGTACTATTCAATGGAAAAAATCAATTGTGTAAACAAAGCAATTTTCACGATTACTCGTAGTTACTTGCATTTGAACGCCAATCCCGATCATATTCACATCTCAATGAGCTCACACACTGTTTTTACAAACCATTTTATCATTAAAATAATCGTGTAAATATGTTTATTTTATAGAATTAATTGAAGACGAAAATCCGTTATATTTGTCAAATGACATGATAATTTTCCTCACCGAAGTTGGTCTATGGTCGTCTAGTCTCTGGAAATTTAGTGCTGTACCAACAAAATTAATTATTTGACTGAACCAACCTTACCTACCGATAATTATGGCTGGCTCTGCAAATTAATTTATTCGTAGATATTTAATTATTTGTGTTAAGTTACACTATTTAATGAAGGTTATAAAGGTTTTTAATCCTATCCTACTATCCTACTTCCTACTATATCCTACTAATATTATAATGTGAAAGTTTGTGAGTGAGTGAATATGTTTTGTTACTTCTTCACGCTGAAACGGCTGGACGGATTTGGATGAAATTTGGCGAAAAGTTAGATAACCTGGATTACAACATAGGATACTTTTATCCCGATATTCTCATGGGATAGGATAAAATCTTGAAATAACAACCGCTCAGCTTAGTCATGAAAATTGTTATTGTAGAATAGTTGACATCTGGAATAAAACATAGCCTACTTTTTATTTCGATATTCCCACGAGATAGGATAACTTTCGAACTAATAACCGCTGGCTTAGAGTCATGAAATTTGACCATGATTGTTTTTAATGTAATGTCAATGAAAACAACGATTTAATTTTCGGGAATTCCCACGGCCATTTTTAAAAATCCCGGTATTTCAGCTGCTGCTGACCTAATGATTTACGTGTGCGAAGCGCTGGGTAAACACTAGTTGGACGATAAAATAGTATTTTAGTAGAAATTATGTACATTTCTATTTACTAGTATCATATTTACTGTGGAGTCCATTGTTGGACCAAAAATCATTTTGAATCACTTCCCTGTGTCACTCTCATTTCCCTGTCTTATGTAAATTTAAAAATGCCTCTTCTAAATTATATCGAAAATACAAATTGAGACATGGATGCACAGAAAAAACCAGAAAAAGAGACCAGCGCTGGGAATCGAACCTAGGTCCTCAGCAATCCGTACTGCGTACTATAACCCTACACCACCGTTGGACAGGAGTCAAGATACAAATTTCACCTATGCACACATATCTCAGGTTGGCTTTTTCCACTACGCTACTTAAGCAGCAAAAAAATCTTAATTAATCCATATTTTAACTGTCCCTTTCAATTCTAAAATACTCCATCATAAAGCTTGGGGAAAATATACGTCAAAAAATATAAGTGGATATACATGTTCACCATTTTAAAAATTCTACCCTTAAAGGGTATAAAGGGAGTGTAAGTTTTGAACATGAAGTGTAAGTTTGTATGGAAGAAACGTTAGGTATATATTTGAAGATATAATTCTAAAACTTCTTGAAAATGCTATTAAACATTTTAAGTTAAAAGGGACATAGAAACATTGTGAATGACTCTTGAACAGGAGTAAGAGAATACGTGATTCGCCATTTTTAAAAATTAAACTTAGGGATTACATTAAATAATGAAATATGAGTAAATTCAAAATAATTATTTACTGCTGATTGAAGTATCTTAAAGAGCTTTCACATCACTAGAGCCAACGTCAGTCACTCAGTCAGCCAGTCGTCAGTCAAGTGTCAATGTCAGTCACCACATTTGTTTACACAATTGATTTTTTCCATTGAATAGTACCGTAAAGAGTGCTAGCTAAAATAGATAGTTAAAAAAAATATTAAAAAAAGGCTCTTAAACAACAACAGTAAGAACCATATACTTTGTAACTATACGCTAAGTTAAACCGTTTACAGGAGCTAGCAACGTCATTCAAGAAGTACAACTACCTGACAGCACCCATAGCGCGGACGCTCACGCCGCCCAACAACAACTTGGCCGTCAACTTGGACCGCCAGTTGTTATACAACCACAGCCACAGCAGTATGTACGGCGCCGACGTCAGCGTCGACCACAAGATGATGGTGGAAGCCATCGGCAGACATCTTGTCTATGGTTAGTACTATTGGAATTACTGGCTTTTGAAAGCTTAGCCTCAGAAAATGTCCCCAATTTACGAGGCATGTGTTTCAGACTATGATACAAACCGACTAGTCTAGCTTCGTGTATACAGAAGTAGCTAGAAGCTTATTTGCAAATACATGTATTTTTTTCTCATTATGTTGTTATTTACTTTAAATAATATGTTCTCGCTGCTGAGGTGAAAAGTTGTGTCTGTCACACGAAGCCAAAGTTTTTTTTTTGCGACTCGTGTGTTTGAATCCCTCGCTGCGCTCAAGATTATATCCTAGAGTTCTCGCTACGCTCGTGATTTAATTACAGAATCCTTATTTTTTCGCTTAATATTATAAATGCGAAAGTTTGTGAGTATGTGTGTGAACGTGTGACGCTAAAACATTGTCCATTGTTAACTTCAGACGCAGCCCAAGCCACAGCTTTAATGTGCACAAACGTGGTGTCTTATGTGTTACTGACGGAGCGGCGGCGCGGCTGTAGCCTACGCGAGCTGGCGCTGGCGGTGGGGGCGCGCGGCGCCGCGCTCGCCGCCGACGGGCGCGACCTGGGGTACGCCGGGGAGCCCGCCGCGCTCGTGAGGCACGCGGTGAGTGGGGGGCGGGGGGGCGGGGGGGGCGCGCGGCGCGCGCTCGCCGCCGACGGGCGCGACCTGGGGTACGCCGGGGAGCCCGCCGCGCTCGTGAGGCACGCGGTGAGTGGGGCACGGGGCGGGGCGGGGCGGGGGGGGCGCGCGGCGCCGCGCTCGCCGCCGACGGCGCGACCTGGGGTACGCCGGGGAGCCGCCGCGCTCGTGAGGCACGCGGTGAGTGGGGCGCGGGGCGGGGCGGGGCGGGGGGGGGCGGCGCCGCGCTCGCCGCCGACGGGCGCGACCTGGGGTACGCCGGGGAGCCCGCCGCGCTCGTGAGGCACGCGGTGAGTGGGGCACGGGGCGGGGCGGGGCGGGGGGGCGCGCGGCGCCGCGCTCGCCGCCGACGGGCGCGACCTGGGGTACGCCGGGGAGCCCGCCGCGCTCGTGAGGCACGCGGTGAGTGGGGCGCGGGGCGGGGGGGCGGGGGGGGCGCGCGGCGCCGCGCTCGCCGCCGACGGGCGCGACCTGGGGTACGCCGGGGAGCCCGCCGCGCTCGTGAGGCACGCGGTGAGTGGGGCGCGGGGCGGGGCGGGGCGGGGGGCGCGCGGCGCCGCGCTCGCCGCCGACGGGCGCGACCTGGGGTACGCCGGGGAGCCCGCCGCGCTCGTGAGGCACGCGGTGAGTGGGGCACGGGGCGGGGCGGGGCGGGGGGGGCGCGCGCGCCGCGCTCGCCGCCGACGGGCGCGACCTGGGGTACGCCGGGGAGCCCGCCGCGCTCGTGAGGCACGCGGTGAGTGGGGCACGGGCGGGGCGGGGCGGGGCGGTGGGGGCGCGCGGCGCCGCGCTCGCCGCCGACGGGCGCGACCTGGGGTACGCCGGGGAGCCCGCCGCGCTCGTGAGGCACGCGGTGAGTGGGGCGGGGCGGGCGGGGGGGGGGGGGGGGGGTATGGTGTCACATTTTTTTTAGTTATGTAACTGGCGGACTCATCAGATTTTTTGGATATTAACAAACGAACTCCTAAATACAGGCATCTATCTATTGTTCCGAACTGCCTGACTGATGAAATAATAACCTATATGTTTATTGTTATCGTTCCAGCTGGACATGCTGCGTCGCGGGCTGGTGCGGCGCGAGGGCTCGGGCGACAAGCAGCGCGTGCGGCCGCAGCGCTCCATCGCGGCGGCGCTCGAGCTGGCGTACTACGCCAACAGCGTCGTGGCGCACTACGCCGCGCCCGCCATCGTCGGTGAGTGCCGCCTCTATGTATGTCGCGGCCGATCGTAAAATCCGCCAGATCACGAAATTCCTAGGCATATCGGAAATGCCGCCATTTCATGAATTGGCTAAGGGACATCCGCCATATCGTTCAAAACTCACCGTTAGCGATTTGCCTAGTGACGTTTAGGCAGATCATGAAATTCCTAGGCATAACATGAAGCGCCGCCATTTCGTGATTTGGCCAGTTTAGGCAGATCATGAAATTCCTAGGCATATCATGAAACGCCGCCATATCGGTTCTGGCACTTCGCCGGCCGCTGCCGAGGCACGCGCTTCGCTTCGCTCGGCTCGTGCGTCGTGATCACAATTAATACTACCACTCCTCGCTTCGCTCGTCGTACCTAAATTTTTCTATATAAATAAATAACAACTAGTGATACTTTATTTATCAAAAAAATACTAACCTCTAAATACGGGCAGACGTCCATGGTTTTTTCATATTGTGCACAGAATCCATTTGATTCACATAATATAGAACGGAGCTGATGTTTAAAAGCTATCTTTTGCACTTCTATTTTGAATTCAATCACTATTTTCGGTTTAAAGATCGATCGACTGCCGTATTATTTCTCAGGCACATCGTGATATGCTGCGCCAACGTTTAGGCATATCAGAAAAAATGGCGGCGTTCACATATGCCTAGGAAATTTCGTGATCTGGCGGATTTTACGATCGGCCGCCGACATATACAAAGGGCGTTTTTCCATTAGCCTGCGCCGTGCTGGTGCCGGAGAAGCAAGAATGTATGAAAATGTATAGCTCGCTTTTTCACTTACCGACGCTGGCGCCGGCCCCGCGTTGAGTCCCACCGGCGCCGTCACCGTCACCGGGGTAGCAAGGGTCCAGTCGGTGCCGGCCCGACAAAATTGCATGTTGTATATGAATCGTGCTGAAGTCCGTGTCAGTACTGTACCACTCACCGGCCGTAAACCGGCATCGACACCGGCGCAGTGGAAAAACGAAGCCCCGGCGTCGGTGCCGGTGCCGGGCCGGCTAATGGAATAACTCACAAACAGTGCGTGCGGCCAGGCCCTCTTCTACTACAAGTTTGCTTCAGCATATTCATCCTATTCATAATGCATGCCTACAGTGAAGCACTACACAATGACAATGACATTCATTCAAACGAACCCAACCACCTGCTGAAATCAAACCATCATCATATCAGCATCCTACAGGACGTTCACTGATACAGGCCTCTCCCATATACCTCCAGTTTATAGCCACGATGATTGTAGCGGTCAAGATTTTAACCCTTAAATTCAGTGTGCATCATAATGCACACGATTCAAGACTTGTATGGTTTTTTTTTTGTAGAATATTTTGGACTACATAACCAGGTTTAAATTAAATGAGCTTTTTAAAAATTTTGTAAATTTGAAGTGTTAACATGTGTATTGTATTGCAGCGACGGCGCTCGAGAGCATAATCCGGCAGCCGGGCGCCGACCAGGAGGTGGTCCGGCACTCGGAGCTCCTGGAGGCGTCGTTACAGCTGAGCGCGGTGCTCAACCAGGAGTTCATCCTGTGCGCGCCGTGCCACCGCGTCGAGGAGACCTTGTTGCGGGCCGTGGACTCCCTCGTCGCGCACGAACTGATGCAACAACTGCAGGTAATCAAATAAACATGTTCACATTTTTTGAAGCGTATATTTTAGACTCACAAGGATTTATCTCGAGAACCGTAATAGATAGACAACTGTACTTTCTCTTGTCTATCTATTACGGTTGTTTATTTCTATTGCTGCTACAACAAATATTAAAAATTTAATTTAATTTAAAAATTAATAAATGTATTTAAAATACAAACTTCATTATACATGATATACTAAACTGATTTAAAATTATAACTAAAAGTAAAATAAAAGTAACTAATAACTAAACTATAACCTACAAAAAAATGGTAAATGGAACCCCCCGCGGCATGGACCCAAAGATGCTGGCAGCATTTCCTCGCTGTAAAGCTATGCTGAAATGTTGTGCGAGGAAACTGCCAGCTCTTGTGTGGTATCAAAAAGTCGATAAGACAATTCTTTAAAAATATTTTTTGCGCTGGGCCCCCACGGACCTAAGGTCTCAACCCCGAATGGAACAAAGTTGTAAAATTAATTAATAGTGATCCCCATACAAATAATGTGCCAAATGATTATCACTTTTTTGTACGAGAAAGTCGATAACTACATACATTTGTATTGTGAAATTGTGATACAATGGTCGAAAAATGGTTTACAAATTTAAAAATCCCAAATCACAAACACACTGACATACAAAAAAATACGAACATTGCAAAAAAAAAAGTTTGTTACAATTTTTTTAACCTAGTTGTTATTTGTCAGACTGATGTCGGCTTGGACGAGCAGCGCTGGTCGCAGCGGTTCGCGCGTACGTTTGATGACGACGACGATGAGGAGGACAGGCCCGACCCCGCCAGGAATATCAAGTACCGCCTGTCCACCAGGCCCGAGGCGCTCGCTGAACGGTAAGTCGCCAGGTTTATATGAACAAAGGGGAGTCATGGTTGAAATCCCAGTGGGTCCCATATAACTTTTCACTGTGGCCTCTCCAGGCGGGAAGATATGCGTAGAGCATTTTCTTAAGGCGCAGCAAAAAAAGTTTATTATGAACTTAATGCTTGTCGTGTGTTAATGATTAAATATTTACATATCTACAGAGTTCAATATTTATTTAGGTACTCTGCACGCCTTGATAATTCATGTATTCATGTAATTATGGGCACGAATTAACGCGTTGTGCATTCCGGAGCAACAAATAATAAGCTACCTTAACCCACTACAATTACAACAGTTCACTGTAATTTTAATTTGTAAGTCTTAACCAAATTATTGAAATAAAATTGTATGTTCACCAAAGGTGCAAAAGTCATTTTCAGTTCTTAAAATTTTAAAAAGTTGCTATTGCACGTTGTAGCTTGTTCAGTCGCCATCAGATATTTCGCAGCGGTTAAGGTGGTCAAAAATATCGGCACATGCACTCTATTATTCAGGTATTAGAGTTTATATTTCGATATTTTTGATCACCATAGCCGCTTCCAAATATCAATTGGCAACTGTACCTACGACTATGGATTTGTAGCGTTATAGGTACGACTCCTGACAACTTTAGCCGTTGCTATAACTTCGTTTTTTTAGCATTAGAAAGAAGGTAAGCGATCTTCAAGTGTCTTTTTATTGAAAAACACTTTTGAAAAATGTCATAGCAAATATCAATATGTCAACAAAATTGAACCTTGACTTAATGTTCATAAGGTCCACTCAGAAAAATTATCTACTTTGAGATACGAGATTTTTTCAAAGTAGTGACGATATGTAACAATTAGCAAAGACATACGATCATTTACATGCGTTTGGTACTTATCATAAGTAAAGACTCGTCAAGATTGTTTACCCTTTTTCTAATGCTAAAAAAAAGTATAGCGAAATATGATTACTGGAAAGAAAAAAAAACTAGTTATAAGTAGTAAGACAAGCCTACAAGTAGTAATGTGTTGTTTGTCCGTAGCGCGCGTCTCGTGCGCAGCATCCGTCCGCTGCTGGAGGGCTACGCGGCCGCGTGCCGCTGCGTGCGCGCCGCGCCGCAGAAGGACCTCGTAAGGGACACGCTCGAGCGGCTCACAGAGGATTACTCGCAGAACAGGATGCCCTACGGTCAGTACCTTCTAGCATACCATGCATCGACATCTATGTATACCAGAGGTTCCCAAACTTATTTCGTCTAACACCCACTTTGAAAAGCATTTTTTTTGTCACCTTAAAAACCATAATAACATATTAGTCTCGTCTGGATTTTTTCTGGGCCCCTTACCCACCTCTAGGCCTCCAGCGCTCACAAGGCGTTATCGTCCACTTTGTGGAAAACTGATGTTTTAAAAAAAATTGAGCTTCATTAACGTTGTGTACCCGCGCCAAAGTTCATGTAGAGTTTAAAATTTCGTCATTTTATCCCGACCCCGTGGGAATATCGGGATAAAAAATAACCTATGTGTTATTCCAAATGTCCAGCCATTTACGTACCAAATTTCATCCAAATACGTCCAGACGTCTTGGAGCCCGTTCCCACTTGTCGTGTGTCGGATCCGTTTCGTGTCTGATATCAGTTATTTCTATAGAAAATCGTGTCAGGCAAGTGTCAATAGCTTCATAATAAAATGTTCTGTCACTGGAACATCCGATTAAAATCCGGGCCCACGTGCGACAAGTGGAAATGAGCTGTTAGCGTGAAGTAGTAACAAACATACTCACACATACACACACATTGTCATATACAAACTTTCGCATTTACTTATAATATTGATGGGATTTCCAACTAGTTGATAATGACGCAATGCTAATAAATGACGTCCATTATTCCAGGAGAAGCAATATCAACAGACGCCATCCAGAACTGCTGGCGGCTCCTGAAGCAGTGGGGCGTCGTTGAACTTTACACGGAGCAGCGCGTGCGCCGCATCCGGCTGCTGCCGCCCTATGAGAACGCCGCGCACCGCGACGCCGTCTGCGCGACCATCTACAAGTTCAATGTGGACACGCCGCTGCTCGACTAAAGGGGGCTGTGCAATATTAAGTTTCGAGTGTTGGGAACGGGAGTTCGCTGATACAAGATTAAGGTTGGTAGGCTGATAGTAACCAGGAAAGCTAGTGCAGCCACCTTAAGAGAGCTAGTATTGTCTAACCTGTATGCAATAGCGATTGCATTCAACGTTTTTTTCTACCCTCATCCTATACCGTTTGGTAGAAAGAAGTGCTGAAAACGATTGTAATTCAAGTGCATTAGACAAGGCCTCTGGTTTTGTTAGCAAAAGATTTAGGTAAACAATGTTGACTTGTCCTTTTCTTGAGCGCTTACATGACGCGTTATCTTTATAGGGATAAAGACAATGACAGTTCGATTATTCTTATATGAAACCTAAGAACATCAGATATCAAGAGAGTACAACGCAAAAAGAACTGTATCGAGCTGTATAGCCAGTTAAGGCCGTGCACGCCGTGATCCTGAACTATCTCAATAGCCTATGGACACTCTGAAAATGATACCTAACTCATTGGCTATTCGCTGTGGATTACAGCATGTCATTTGAACGTAATGTCCCGTCCCGTGCTTATGCTCTTGGGTGGAAAATGTAGGATAAGACAAGATAATATTACAGCTCAACAAATGAGTCGCAGGATGTGCTAGCCGTACTGTAATCAGCAAAAAGTGAAAATCATTCGTTGCACATTTAGGGGTTGTTTTACCATCCATTGATTAGTGTTAACTGACGGTTAAATGTGAGTCCGTCTCTATTTGTTTTGTTCGAATAGACGGAGACGGCATCACATTTAACCTTCAGTTAACACTAATCAATGGATGGTGAAACAGCCCCTTAAGTGTTCATCATTCACTGATTGAGACAAAATGTACCATGAAAAGTACTGACAATATTCTGGTAAATAACGTAGCTGACTAGGCTTACTTTTTATGCGAACTCCCGTTCTGTTTCGTGAAATTGCGAAAGTGTAAGACAGTCTAGTGACTTGTGATAATAAAAACCCTATATACGTCCCACTGCTGGGCACAGGCTTTGTGTTGGCCGTAAGAGCTCAGCGTGGCTTTGATACCAGTGATGCCACTCTATTCGAATTGTGAAGGACAATGCAACTTGATCTGTTGTTCTTAGCTTCTTGCTCAGTGACAAACGAGTCGCAGTACTTGTGCTAGCTGTTCAAATAGGTCGTTTTACAGAACGCGAGAAGATGAAAAATAAGCAAACTGAAGTGTTTTGCATACTAATGTATTTTTTGCATATAGTAGTATTTTTCATTTTCTGATGTACTGAGCCTTATTTTGATCTGTCGAGCCGACAAAGCTTCAAGGCTTTAAAGCTTTTTTTTATATTTTATTTATTTGTACTACTTTTGTTTATATTCTGACTGGAAATATGAGAGGTGTGACAAAATAAAGAGCGACAATTTGGGTATGTCCATTTTATTTCATTAGGTTTGAGCAGTTTATGTTTAATTGGAATTATATATGTTATCTACAGTGGAGAAACATATATTTATCTCTTTTCAATTAAAATATACCCTCATATTATTGTTAGGCTACATGAAACAGTTTGGTTCATCCGTTTTAGAATTTAAAAACAGTTTTGGGACAACTTAACTCTATAATACTTATTTTATATCCCTGGTTAATAAACTTAAATTTATTTTGATTTTACAGTACAACGTATACGCGAGAATGAATTTTATTTTGTATATGTGTAAATTTTGGCTGTAGATTTAGAACTTGAAAGATTTGAAATTTAATTTCAAAGCCATTACAATGAATGATTTAATGTTTGTTGAAGGAACAGTCACTGTAACGGCATTGAATATCGCATGTCCAGTAGATGTGGCCTTATGGAATATTTTAGTTATAGGTAGAGTCATTCACGATGACGCGTGCCGTGGTTCTTATTACAATGTCATTAATGTCTAGTTTGACAAAATCACGCGTCTTCGAGTCATTCACGATGACGCGTGCCGTGGTTCTTATTACAATGTCATTAATGTCTAGTTTGACAAAATCACGCGTCTTCGAGTCATTCACGATGACGCGTGCCGTGGTTCTTATCACAATGTCACTAATGTCTAGTTTTGACAAAATCACGCGTCTTCGTGGATGGCACTAGGTATATAATGGTGGTTACATTTAGTTAAATTTCACCACATTGTTGTTTGAAAGTATGTTATGTATGTTTTGACTGAGATTGCTCAAAGATTGGAGCCAAAAATATGTGTAATATTTATCTGTGATGTTATTATTGTTGGCTAGTAGACCATGAGTGTCACAGTGATGTTGTATGCATTTTGAAACCGCTAGGGATAAGTCTGGTGTAAGTCTGTCCCAGTATGAACCACTCAATACCCCTGAAACATCTTTAATACACATCCAATATAAATAATTTCATATAGCCACAAGCACCGAAGAGACGGAATAATTTGTTATTCAAATGTAGAAACCCTTGCAAAATGAAACGGATAAATTCTAAGTGTCGCCTCCGCGTGTTTGTAGCTCTAATACAACGATGTGATCTCAAGATTGGTATGTTAGAGTATCTGATTTTTGTAGCATTTGTCTTGTAATGATTATATATCATGGCTGGCTATTGAAACCTGAGTCTGAGAATGTTTGAATACCTTTTGTATTAAGACTATTAAAATACTCTAAGTAAATAATGGAAGTTAGTGGTTAACAGTAGCTGGTACTTTGTTTTCTGTGTAAAAAAACGAGGGAGCTAAGGAACAAAAGATGAAATAAATGAATCTTTTACATAACTGTGTTGTTGACTTATTGGATCCCAGATGAGTACTCCAGCCCAGCAGTCATAAGCATAAGGGAACATGACTGTTGTCATTGTGTAAAAGCAAACTTAATCACAATATGTTGTTAATACTTATAAACTATATAAAAATAATGTAAAAAAATATGTATTTGCCTTTGTATAGGAGTTTGATGCTAGATATACTGTCCTAATTATTCTCATAATAAAAATTTCAAGTCAAGTATCTGTAGATGGATATTACTTAAGATGCGGATCTGTGTATAATTTAAGGCTGTTTTTTTTTTATTTATTTAAATCAGCAGAATTGGTGCTTATTGAAACAGATGAGACTGGAATGCACCACTTTTTTTAGTTTCCGCATACAAAGGGTTAATTGACTATTGAGGTACTAAATAAAATAACAGTTTATATTTTATACCTTATATTGACCATACATATAAAATTATAATCTAATGCGTCCACTACCAAAGGACCTTACGGAAATTGATTTAGATAAAACGTTGTGGATCGTGATATCGTTATTCAAACAATATTTATTTAATATTTGAAGTGCTGGGTAAATTCAGATTTGCCTAGACAGACAGGCTCTTCAAAACTATGGCTTATAAATATACAACTACCCCCAGCAAGATTTACAAGGTAAGTCCCATTACACACTGGACAATGTATTTGTATTGAAATGCCACATTTGGCATTCGCCCTTTGCATGCCAACTTTTACACAAATACATGAGGTTTAATTGGCACAATGGAAATTTGTTCAGATTCAAGCTGGTCTAAGTAGTTTTGTATCAATTCTTTGGTTACACAATATCCAACTCACAAAAAATTAGTAGAATGGAATGTGAAAGACCATAAGTTCCTTAGACAGTGGAAGATATTGCTGTCACTAGGTTTACTTTCCTGCAGCAGTGGCGAGGGGATTTCTTACAACTAGGATGACAGAGTCTCCACGGAGGAACATTTTGGAAATGAACTTGTCCTTGTTCACAGCTTTACCCTGGAACAAATAAAGATATATATTTCAAGTTTTTGTAATTTTTTTTAACTTAACCAGTATCTCCACGTCACATTCTTAAATATGTTGTAATTGTATGTTGGTGGTGTAGGAAGCACCAGATTACGTGACCTTTCCGACACTCGCGATTACAATTAAATGACAGTTTTTGTATAGAAAAACTGTAACTTGATTGAGATCACGAGTGTCAGAAACATTAGACAATACGGCCTTAGGATTTGATAAATTTATTAGGTGTTTGTAGTGTTCTAAAGGTTGTTTTTCATATCTATGCAAGGAATTTAGTATCAGGCTATATTTTCTTAAATCTGTCATCAAATTTCAAAGAATTAAGGGTGTTTATACCTGCTGAGTTGGCAATGTTGAGTTTTTGTTAGTTTTTTTCGATTATTCCGTAAAAATTCAATGAAATTTAAAATGTGGTCTGATAGAACTCTTCTTAATATATAACTTAATGTGTATACTCCAATGATTATTTGTGATGGACTTTTATATTCTACTTAAACAATGATCAGTGTCACTGGAATTGTTTTCATTTGTGTGATTTCAAGAAGTAACCTTCCTAGCTTTTCTTTTCAATCCCACCAAAGAATAGCAACTTCTCACAAATACACCTAACCTCAAACCACTAATATTTATTTTAGAACACGTCAATTGGGATTATCAAGACTATTTATTACCTTCTTCCCTTTGCCAGTCCGTGGTACTTCAGTCCACATTTCTTTTACGTTTTCAAGCACCATGTTACAGTGCCGGTCGAAAGCCTTCACACGTCCCAGCAGCTTTTTGTTGTTCCGACAGTTGATCAATACTTGAGTGTTGTTCTTTACAGACTGTGTAAGCACGGAAAGGGGCCCAGTACTGAATTCTTCCTCTTCAATTTTAGATAATTCCTCGAGAGTCATCTCCGAGCGTGGCTTGGCTGTGGTTGCCCTAAAATCAAGAAATCACATGTTGTTGCGGTCGTATTTTTCAAGTGGAGATAATATTCACCTTGATAGTGGTTCAAATACTTACATTTTGATATTATTTGTTCAAAATTAACTTGATTGTACAAATAAATTGAAAATTAATAAACAGCAATAGACATCAAGCAACCGCGGAAATGGTTAAACCACAGAGTGTATGAAATGAAATAAATGAAAAAAAAATGCACAAGCGCAACATCACAGTGCTGCCAACTCCTAAAAACTCGAGTTGCTAAACTCAAAATCAAGTCGCTAGAAAGTCGCTAAAATTAATTCCACCAGGAGCGAGCGGACTCAGGACTTTGCCTGGGAAAGACCAAAGAGGCCACTGGTGGTCTGAATGGTTGGGATACGAAAAAAAAACTAAAATTTAGAAGATTTCCGAATTCACTGAAATTGATTTGAATATTTTTTTAAATAGCTAAACCTAGAGCATAAACGAATAGAGCTAAATAAAAGTTTGGAGTTTGGCACATCTCGTAGTATTCTCCATAATTGGTCCTAAAACTGTTTAAATTTGTATTGCAAAAGTCGCCAGATAAGTCGCTGAACCATTTTTGTCGTCAAAACTTTTTTTTGGTCGCTAAGACTTAAGCAAAAGCCGTCATTTCTAGCGTCAAAGTTGCTAATTTGGCAACACTGCAACTTTAACAGGGCTAACTACGAAACTCGAAGTTCGTGTCGTGCGGTCCCTCTGACACTTGTACTATTCAATATGAGAGCGAGAGGGACCACACGACACGAACTTCGAATTTCGAGTTTCGTAGTAACCCTGCAGAGCCGACCACAGACTACTAAGAGATACTACGTATCACGCAATGCACTGATTGCAAAACTGTATTCATACATACACAGACAGAAGGTGGGTCCACATAAAGATGTGCAAGTTGCAGAAAGTTTCCATAAAGTTGGAAAAGATTTCGGAAATTTCTGAAAATTTTCACAAGAAATATAGGAAATTTGAATTTAAGAAACGGAGTTTCAATCCTTGTACAAAATTGTGAGAAGTTTCTTATATGAAAAATTCCGCAATTTTGGAAAGTTTCCTTTGGCACATCAGTAGGGCCACATGCAGCTTTGCTAGACTCTGGCCTACGAAAGCTGTCCCAGACAAACCGGCAAATTAAAAAAATGAGGCTGACAACACTTGCTGTACACTGATTAAACGATGTTGATACTAGATATTATTTAAAATTTCCAGATTTCAATATACTCGAGAGACTTCAAGCTGCAGCAACCTAACTTTGAACTAACTGGCGTTTGTCAAGTGGTTGTTCAAGTCAAGTTCAATTTGAACCACAGGTACAGAAAAGTTAACGGCGATCCAGCGCATAACCTGGCTCATTGGAACTAAAACTGTTAACCCCGGTTAGGTGTGATGCCGTCTCTATTTCTTTTGTTCGAATAGACGGAGACGGCATCACATTTAACCGTCAGTTAACGCTAATCAATGGATGGTGAAATAGCCCCTGAATATCATTTTCCTTATTGACTTGGAATTGTATGTATTTAATTTGGACCTATGTTGTTCTTGAAATAAATTAATTATTATTAATATAGTAATGTGTGAAAGTTGATGATGCAGTAGTCCCTCGGTAAATTTTACGACCTTTGTCAGTACCCATTTACGTACACTCAGACGCATCAATTTTCGGACCATTTTAGCCACATTTTAATTCTGACATAATCATATAACATTTTCCATTTTGAGGATGGTAGGAGGTTGAATTAAAGAAAAAATAATTTATTTATTTCTTACAGCAGAAGTATCTTAATTATCTAAGCCGGGTTAGAATGACAATATGACAATTTTGAAAATCTCAAAAATGATACCAGATTAAAGTTTCGCAAAAAATGCGTACGTACAGCTTTCGCTGGCCAGTCTAGTCGCTCGTTTACAGCGATAAATCTGGTAACGTGACATTTTCGGCAAAAACAGGGTTTTTTTTTTCATTCGCTCCAATTTCTTTAATTTGTTCCCACTGCTACTAAACAGGTAAGATTAAGAAATCGGCTTCCAAGACCAAGACCATTCCTGCAAGAAGCCATCTTGTCGCTGCTGCACGACGCGGCGACTTGACTGACGCTACTTTTTTTGAGTCGCGGGAAATTCAAAATCACCTTGAAAATGGGGTCACGTGAGCGTGACCAGCAACTAATTAACAAACTAGTTATTTCTGTATTATAATATGTAATACAATGACTCTTTATTGAACACCATAACACGTAAACAGTAGGTACAGAAGACAGGTAATAGAAAAATAGAAAGAAACAGTTTTAGAATTTAAACTAATATTTATTTTCTACGTAAACTGCTCGATTAGGCAACCCTTTTTA
Organism: Choristoneura fumiferana; assembly: GCF_025370935.1. NCBI lineage: Eukaryota > Metazoa > Arthropoda > Insecta > Lepidoptera > Tortricidae > Choristoneura > Choristoneura fumiferana. The sequence goes on along the minus strand of NC_133496.1, from coordinate 4,964,195 downwards.
GGGTT
>NC_133496.1:4951692-4960680 GCF_025370935.1 Choristoneura fumiferana | reverse complement strand
AATAAGATATCGCCATAAAAGCCGCGCAGCCAAAATAATTATTTCTACAATTTTAAGTAATTTACACACACTCATTATTTTTATAATGCTCCATAATATTTTTTTCTACAAAAATGGCAACTTTATCTGCAGTTTAATAAACGGTATTAGATAAACTAAATATTTTATTAGAAAATCTATTGAATTTACTAATCATAACGTATTTTCGATGTAGGGTGGCATAAATAATGTTTCTTTTTTTAAATTTTGTGACGTTAAATCAGCACCATCTATTTTTGTACACAACAAATTGGCAGTGGATTACACTTCACAAGTCAATGACATCTATTGCTGCACTCGCAGCCACTTAACTAATTAGCTTTCGATCATAATCAGAGTTCTAGAAAACATGACATCGCATTACGATTGATTTCGCTAAAATATACTGTCTATTTATAATGCATGTGCAGGTATGATTGTTACAACTTACATTATAATGTATGTATTTCGATATAAAAATAGTTCATAATATCAGAGTCTACAACTGTCATGTAGAACTTCATGCTTATTGCTCTAGCACCAGCTCGCGGTAAAACGAAATGCATTTATGGAAACACAATATTACTATCACTTTATACTTCCAAAGGTTTGTTTCAACAAACACACATCTTTTACTTTATACCTATAACTCACGAACATTACTTAAAAGTCTTTATAAAAATACAAACAAACCATTTATTGTATGTACGCTTTTTAAGACATTCACGTTTGATCGAATCGAATCACAAAACTCTAAAAGGAAAATGTACAAATTACAATTAAATTATTTCAGAGATCTCTTAACTAAAAATCTATAATCGTATGAAATTTTCCTGTCGATGATAAAACCTTATTTATAAAAGGTACGCGTGCCAGGTAAAATCCATACAAATCTTAAAGCGAAATATATTAAAAACTTTATCAACTAATCATATTCATTTAGCTATTCGTCAAAATGATTTTCTATTATCAAAATATGAAACAACTGAGTTATTTCAATAGGCTATTATTATAATGACAAATACGATTGACTTACAAAAATATTGTAAATCTATGGTTGCGCCGTATTGCCGTGTGCAAGGAGGTGGACAAGCCTAGGCAACGCTGGCCGGAAACCTCTGATGCCATGCGGTATTCTTCATTGTCATCTTGTCGTCTGTCTGTCATATAAACAAATCATTCCGCTTAACAATCATAATAAGAAGTTATCCTCAATAATCTACTAGGATTGAGTGATACTACAGACAACGACGTGCACTGCCTTCAAAACCACCATCGCAAACCCGTGGCCAGTCAGGAGGTCGGCGGCGAACTTGGGTAAGTCCACCTTCCTTCGCCAACTTGGCACGGGCCGCACCATTTGGTCCTATTCGAACCGGTGTACAACCAGAGACCTTACATTGCGCTATCGTTCATAATTATGTACATAACCATTTAGTACAGTCAGTCATAAAAAATAGTGCACGTCATAGTTTTATCGCGGCATCGTTTTTTTTTTGCGTAAATATAGCAAAGTTACTGCTCTCATCCCGCTTCGTTTTATTCATTGTTTCATAGTTATAAAGTGTATTTACTTGTAATATAATCATCAGAAATTTGATCGAATTTTTTTTTGACATTTCGACATTTTTAATTGTTTTTCGGCATTCGATCAAATTTCAAATATGGACGCGGCAAAGAAATTAAATATAGCTATTGCTAAAAAAGAAGCAATATTTGCCCAGATGAATAGTTTATATGAAATCTCAAAAAGAGTTATTTTTTCAGAGAAGAAAAGTATTCAGGAGTTTTTAGCTAAAACTTGTAACCTGGAAAAATTATATGCTCTATTCAACGACATTTGTGATGAAGCAAACGCCTTAGAAATGGAAATAAATCCAAAATTCGAGCCAAATTTTTCCACATGGTCGGCATTTGAAACAATTTTCTCTTACGTCACATACGTGCGATCCAACGCACTGGCGCAGTGCAATGCGTCTAATGTGGAGGCAAAGGCTACAGACCCTAAGAGTGCTGACTTACGCATTAAGTTGCCACCCATAGAGATACCAAGCTTTAACGGGCAACCCGAAAGTTGGAGCCTATTTTATGAGTCTTTTAAAATTAACATTCAGGACAACCCGCAGCTGAGTGACGCTCAACGGATACATTACCTCGTGGGTAAGCTAAGCGGCACAGCACTTGCAGTGTTTGCGGGTATTGTACCTAACGCTGAAAATTATCCGCAAATATGGAAGGCTCTTGTTACTAAGTACCAGGACAAGAGGGCTTTGGGTACAATGTATCTAAATAAAATTTTGAATCTGAAGCAAGTTTCCAATACGGCTGTTCAACTGAACGAATTCATCGAACGTTTTTCGGCATCCATTAGTGCTTTGAAGCAGCTCGATATAGCTGACTTGGCGGATTTTATTTTTATGCATTTTGCGCAAAACGGTTAGATCCGCAATTGGTTCAGGCATTTGAACTTCATGTTCGAGACAACGATATGCCACGTTGTTCCGACTTAGTGGAGTATATAAGGCATCAGGTTAAAGTATTAGAACGTACTACCACGGTCACATCGCGTTCGGCTGCCTATAGTAGCGCTGCTAGTACGTCACAATCGAATAATTTTCATAATAAATCACGGATCCATTTTCAAAATTCGACTTCACACGCATTTGCCGTAACTAACAGTGAGTTAAGTTTGAACTCCAAGTGTTTAGTATGCAACGGTACTAATCATTTTAACATGTATGAATGTCCGCAATTTAAAGCCATGCCAGTTAAGGTGAGGTACGACTACGTAAAAAATAATAAATATTGTACAAATTGCTTAAGTTACAAGCACACTAATTCTCGCTGTAATTCATCATCGCGGTGCAAGTTATGCAACCAAAAGCATCACTCATTGATACATTTTGACTCGGTCAAAAATAACGATTCTTTAACTGCTGTTAATATAGGAGAGCCTTTGCTGTCAGCGCAGTCGTCTTCGTTGCAGCCACCGCTGCCGTACTGCCCTGCGTGCAGTCACCTGTAACTCAGTCGCCCTGCGTGCAACAGTCTTCCATGCAACCGCCCTGCGTGCAGCCAACGTGCGGACACCTGCAATTGCCGCAACTGCTGCCACAGCAACCGCCTCTAGCCCAGCCGCGCCCGCCGGCAGGCCCAGCCTTCGCTGGTGATTCTGTCACATATACCTGCCAGACGCAGTCAGCTACGCAAGGGAGTGAAGTTGTTTTATCAACTGCAAAGGTTCATGCCATAACGAATGAGGGCTACCCCTTAATTATAAGATGTATACTGGATAGCGCATCTCAAAATCATTTGATTACAACCGCATGCTGTAAGAAGCTCAAATTAAATATTAACATGCTGATGCATTCAACTATTAGAACTGTGGGCTCATTAGCCACAAATGTTCGAGGTTATGTCTCACTTAAGATCAAATCGCGCTTTTCGGATGATACTTATGATCTGCAGTTACTTGTTGTGGATACCATTACTGAAAAGTTACCCATGACTTTAATAGACACCTCAAAAATGAGACACTTAACTGGGTTACTATTAGCTGATGACAGTTGGTACATTCCAGGAAACATAGAAGTCATATTAGGGGCACAGCTGTTCCCGCACCTGCTACTTGGTGGCCGCGTGTCTCCTGCTTCTGAAGATACCATATCCGCAATTCCCGCACCTCCTGCTCTCGAAACTACGCTTGGCTACGTCATCATGGGCAGACTGCCTACTGTTTCTGCCATGCAAGACACAGCCTGGTCCTTCGGTCCTATTACTAATGATGAGTTAAATAACAATTTAAAACAGTTTTGGGAGCTCGAGGAGTTGCCGCAGAAAGAGCTTAACAGCCCTGAAGATTTCCAGTGTGAAGAGTTGTATCGAACTTCCACTTGTCGGGATTCTGACGGCAGATATTTGGTGGCACTGCCATTTAAAAGAGATCCAGCAATATTGGGTAATTCTTTTACAGTTGCTAAGCGCAGACTTATGTCTTTAGAAAATAAATTTAGATTAAATCCAGATTTGCGCAACGCTTACAATGACGTCATCAATGATTATATAGTAAAGGGTTATTTGTCAGAATTGACTGATCCAGCCATTCATGATGGTTACTTCATACCGCATCATGCTGTCATTCGCCTTGATAAGACGACAACTAAAACGCGCGTAGTATTGGACGCTAGCGCCAAAACTGACACAGATGTGTCGCTTAATGACTGCTTGCATATTGGTCCGAACCTTCAGGCAGATCTTTTTACACTCCTGCTAAACTTTCGTTTATTTGAGATTGCAATATCTGCAGACATTCAACAAATGTATTTACGCATTCTGGTGATTGAAAATCATAGAAAGTTTCAGAAGATCTTATTCAGATTCAGTGAAGAAGAACCTATTCGCGTTTTTCACTTCAATTCGGTCGCATTCGGCCTTCGCTCAAGCCCATATTTGGCTATGCGTACTGTGCGCCAATTAGCAGACGACGAACGCGAACGCTTTCCTCAAGCGGCTAATATTGCTGCTCGGGAGCTTTATATGGACGATTTGACCACATCAGTTGCCACGTTAGAGGAAGGAATACGGCTTTCCAAGGAACTGATAAAAATGTTCAATGCGGGAGGATTTAAATTGGTAAAATGGGCTAGTAATTCCGCAAAGATGTTGGCCAACGTTCCTGAATCTTATCGAGCGGCTATTGAATTTAGTGACAGCGATAATTTAAAGGTGCTTGGTCTAAAATGGCTTCCAGTTGCTGACATATTTACATTTTCGACTTCTGCACCCGACAAAGGATGTTCAAAGCGTGCTATACTTTCTACGGTCGCTCGTTTGTTTGACATTCTAGGTTTAGTAGCACCAGTGATACTCTGTGCAAAGTTATTGATTCAGGAGTTATGGCTTGCTAAAGTAGGATGGGATGATGAACCTTCCGAATCAATTGTGAATCGATTCACCCAAATTAAGGACGAATTGCCTCTTTTAGAAAGATTAAGAGTACCTCGCCATTTGAGTGTTACAAAAGGTTGCAAAGTTAATTTATTGGCATTCGGTGATGCCAGTGAAAAGGCTTATGGCTGCGTCATATATCTACATGTAACGCAATTAAATGGGGATGTGGATATCAACATTGTAGCAGCTAAATCAAGAGTTGCTCCGCTTAAAACCATATCATTAGCTCGACTTGAGTTATGTGCGGCTCTTCTGCTTTCTGAGTTATTGAAACACGTTCATAATTCTTACAATGATCGCTATAAAATCGATAACGTCTTTGCGTTTTCAGACTCAACGATCGCGTTATCCTGGATTCATTCCTCACCGCACCGCTGGCAACAATTTGTTGCAAATAGGGTTAACAAGATCCACGAGAATATCTCACCTGATCGCTTTTTTCACATCAATGGTGGTGAGAACCCCTAGCGATTGTGTATCTCGAGGTTTACTACCGTCGCAAATAATAGACCATCCGCTGTGGTGGCGAGGCCCTTCGTGGGCATTGTGTCCAATTGAAGAATGGCCCGTTAAACCTTTCACCCCATCAAAAGGAGAAGACATGCCGGAACTTAAAGGAACTGTGACTCTCGCTGCAACTTCATCTGAAGTGACATCACCGCTGTACGAGCTTACGTTAAGAGTTTCGTCCTGGCATAAGTTATTGCGAATTATCGTATATGTTCTACGTTTTCTGAAGAAACATTTGCCTGCGTACCCTATAGATACCGACAGATGTAATTTGCGTGACCGAAAACAACTGCTAGATCAGTTAATACAGTCGTATTGGAAACGATGGCATCTGGATTACCTACACACGCTGCAAGTTAAGCAGAAATGGAACACGCCAGCATTGCCTGTGGCTGTTGGTACTGTGGTACTCGTGCACCAGGATGATTTACCTCCGCTTCGCTGGCCCTTGGGGGTGATACAGGAGGTTTTCCCGGGTAAAGACGGTATCATTAGGGTTGCGTCGGTCCGCACCCAAAATGGGGGCATATTTAGACGCCCTGTTATAAAACTGTGTCCTTTGCCGACACAGTGTTTACTTCATTTTATCGCATTCAATTGGCCCAATAAGTTTTCCAAGTTATGTTACAAGTTATGTGTTCGCTTTTCGTTTTCTTCTGGCGTTTAGTATATTAGTTTTATTTAGTTTCGCATCTTAGTTACATATGTGAGTTATTCATATTAGTTACAGTCATCACATATATATCATTCTTCTGGCACAACGTAAGGTCCTTGATTGTTGAAAACCACAGGTTCTCAAGGCCGGGAGAATGGTTGCGCCGTATTGCCGTGTGCAAGGAGGTGGACAAGCCTAGGCAACGCTGGCCGGAAACCTCTGATGCCATGCGGTATTCTTTCATTGTCATCTTGTCGTCTGTCACATATAAACAAATCATTCCGCTTGACAATCATAATAAAGAAGTTATCCTCAATAATCTTGAGATCTTGGATTGAGTGAGAATACAGACAACGACGTGCACTGCTTTCAAAATCATCATCGCAAACCCGTGGCCAGTCAGAAGGTCGGCGGCGAACTTGGGTAAGTCCACCTTCCTTCGCCAATTTGGCACGGGCCGCACCACTAACGTAGTCGGGTTGTCCGTTCCCGCAGCGCCAACTTCGATCTCTAACTTCTATCAGACTAGATGAACTTGTTTTATTTATTTGTAAAACCCTTTTCTAGCCACCTTTTTAAATAGGCCAGCTTTCAAATGAAGCTGCACTAATCGCTACCACTAAATTTCTGTTAAGATTATTTCTTTGCAGGCTCTTTGCCTATAGATTTTCTATTTTCAAACTTTTGCTGTAGACTGGCTACGTTCGATGGTTTCGACGTCAATTTGGTCGCGCTTGGTTTGACGTTCGAGTCGGTTCTCTGTACGCCTATCGTGGTCGGTTTGGGAACCACTTTTGGTTTATTTTTGTTAGTGTCCGCTACTGAATCTACTTTGGAATTGGTACGGTTTAAAACACTTTGTGGTTTAGTTGCATTTAGGGTGATGGGTTTTGGGGCAGGTTTGATCGTTGGTTTTTTGTCAACGGTCGGAGCGGGTCTTAAAGGCGGTCTATTGTCGTTTGGTTTAGCAGTAATACTAGGTTTAGCTGCTATTTTGGGAGTATCAGTAGGTTTGTTATTATTTATCACATCAGGCGCTTTCACAGCCTTGTCTGCCACAGCGCAGCTCGATACTACATCGGGACTATTCGCAATAGTCTTCGGCGTGTTTTTACTGCTAGCTTTAGGCGACTGAGGTACAGTTTTAAAGGTCGACGTCCTTAAATTCGGAGGCGTGACTTGCCGAGAGAACTGCGGTATTTTGGTGTTGCCTTTTAAAGTAGGAGAAGGTGGAGCCTTATCGTCCTGTTTCTCTTTGTCTTTGTTAAGATATGTAGGCACATTCACAGCCGAGGGGTGCAAGTAACCACTGCTGGTTGTAGATGCTACGCTCTTTGATCCCGAATTGCTGTAAACACTTTCTGGCGTCTTATATCCTGTATTCATATACGTGCTGTCACTGTTACCCTCGGGTGTTTGCTCCTTTGCCCTCCCTTTCTTCTTTCTGGACAGGGTCGCCCCTGAGTATATAGAATCGAAATTTCTATTTTGGATTTCATTGACTATTTCTCCCAGTAGACCCATGCTTTCCGTGCTTCCGGAATTGGAGGTTATCGGTTTCGGAGCGTTGTAGCCTACCGGTGGGGGTTGAGGGATCGTTTTAATGGGAGGCGGAACTCCGGGGAGGGGTTTCGAATTCTTCTCTGGGCTTTCTTCGATGATGGCGTAAATATTGTCTCCTGCTTCTTCGTCTATATGCGCCAAGGGTGCTTGCTTTTCCTCGATACAGTCCACGTAGTCGGTAGATTTTAAATCTACGATTGGTTTAGGGTTTTGGTACACTGGTGCCTCTTCTGTTTTAGGTTGGTTGGGTAGAGGGGGTGGAGGGGCGGTGGGTCGGCCTACTCCGGAGACTGGTCTCGGCGCTCCAGAAGGTTGCCGCATGGAGCCGAAGCTTTGTAGTGGAGCTTTAGGAGCGGCCGGCGCTCGCATACTTTGGGCTCTATTCACGAATGCTTTCGGATCCTCTGCGTCCTCTGAATCAGACACAACCGGTACCGTACCCACAGGTAACTCTATTCCCTTCTGCAATATAGGGTTCGATATCTGCAGATTGCGCAACGCAACTTTATCGCCAGATTTCGGTATTTTAACTTGGTGTATTGGATTCTTTGGTAAAGAATGGCTCCGTTCTACGGGATTGCGTTCTTTTTCCTTCGGTTTGTCCTGTTTCAGGAAAGAAGCTATCCTGTTTAACGATATCCCTTCTTTGACCTTCTTTGGTTCTTCTGGTAATGGTTTCTGTGGGACAGTACTGGCGTGCATGCTTAAAGGTCTCTTTGGTAGGTCTGGTGAGGCAACGGGGATATTAGGAGCTTGTCGGTTAGGGCCCAGAGTTTTAGAGCCTTGGAGCGGCGAGATCAATTCCTTCGCAGTACACGTGGAAGCTTCTAGAATAGGGCTGGATATGACCGGTCGGGGAGGCGGGTTTGTCATCACGGGGGCTACTTCTTCCTTGTCGTGGGTCATGAGCGCTTTAATTCTATTCTGGACGGAGCTGTTGGTCCGTTTGATTGACGGACTGGTCTTTGGGCTGGCAGAAGCAACAGGCACCACAGGGAGAGGCGGTGCGCTTCTCAGCACTGGCTTCAAAACGCCTTGATTAGCTAGATTTTGGCTGTTGCTGCTGCTTCTATGCACTGGAGTTATCTTCGCGCTTTTGGGATTTTTGGCTACTTCCTTGACATCAGGTTCTTCTGGTTTGTCGATGGGCGCGAGGGAGAACCTTTGAAGTTGCCGAAGAAGTTGACGGAGGGGTTGACGTTGCCGTTAGGGCTTCGGTCGGAGTCGCTGCGGAGAAGACTGGAGCTCATATCGTCAGGGTTGGAGAGGGTATGGACGACTGGTTGGGGCGC